>NC_058080.1:216662668-216962668 GCF_014858855.1 Bufo gargarizans | reverse complement strand
CCAACACCTCCAATCTTATCTCATTGATTGGACTCCAGTTGGCTGACACCTCACTCCAATTAGCTCTTGGAGATGTCATTAGTCTAGGGGTTCACATACTTTTTCCACCTGCACTGTGAATGTTTACATGGTGTGTTCAATAAAAACATGGTAACATTTAATTCTTTGTGTGTTATTAGTTTAAGCAGACTGTGATTGTCTATTGTTGTGACTTAGATGAATATCAGATCACATTTTATGACTACTTTGTGCAGAAATCCATATCATTCCAAAGGGTTCACATACTTTTTCTTGCTACTGTACATGTACTTAGGGGACAAAGACCAATTTGTGAAAACAGCCCCACTCCTAACTTGGGAAAAAGATCTAAAAAAGTCATTCACTTTGCCTCAGTGGATATCCGCACACAAGGTAGCAATCTCCACCTTTAGATGTTCCTCTCATTTAGAAGCATACATTAAAACAACACTTAGGTGGTATTATACCCCAGTCAGGTTACATGTGTTTTTCCCCAGTACCAGCACCGTGGGACACTATATCACATTCTTTGGTCATGTCCGAGGGTTTGTTCCCTTTGGAGCCTGATGTTTACTGAGATATCTGGGATCGTTGGACATCGGATCACTCCAGACCCTGCCCTGGCCTTATTACTGATAGATCTTGACAAATTACCTGTTAGGTTTAGGGTTATTATAGCTCATTTATTGTTAGCCACCAAATTAGCGATTACAAGAAACTGGAAAAGTGCAAATATCCCTGATGTACAGGAAATAGTCAGGTCAGTGGACACAACTAGATCTTATGAATATATGCTAGCACATCAATGGTTCCGAGTGAATCACCATCTTCAAGCATAGGGGGAATGGAGGGGTCTGAATCCAACGATTCCGGAAAGATTTGGGTAAAATTGAGGGTCATATGAGTGTAATGGAGGGTGGGATACATCTACAATATCTGAGATGATCTAAGCAAATCTCAAAAATTTCTTAAAACATATTAACACTGAACTGACATGTTGTAGACATGACTATGATTGATTTGATTTGATTTTGTTATACATTACTTGCTGTATGAGCATTTTAGGATTCAATGATTTGTGTTATCATTTGGATTTTGTGAAAAAACATTGGAGACATGTGTTTGTGTATACCGTTGTACTTGCAAATTGTATACCTTGAATGTAAACACAATCTCTGATAATAAAAACTTATTGAAAGTAAGGATCCAGCAGTTGGGACGCGGCTGGGCACAAATGCTGGCACAAAGAACGCCCCTTGGGCAGAAAGGACAGGTGATTATAAAGATTATTTTTAACGTTTCATAATGCGCACAGGGATAATACTTATATGAATTGGGAACTTATTATAAGACCTAGGGGGGCATATAAAGAGCTAATTATGCTCAGAAGGCCTGTCAGTGTCCCTTTAACCAGTTCCAGACCGGGCCTTTAGCCCCCTTCCTGACCAGGCCTAATTTTGCAAATCTGACATTTGTCACTTTATGTGGTAATAGCTTTGGAACACTTATTTATCCAAGCCATTCTGAGATTTTTTTTTCTAGTGACACATCATACTTCATGAAAATAGCTATGTGCTAAAGTTAGCTAAACCTAACTATCCTATTCCTGATTTTATCTATACCCCCGTTACGCCAGAAATCTAACTTGTATAATATGCTAATGAGCCTCTAAGAGCAGGGGGGGGCGTTGTTCCTGCTCCTAGAGGCTCCGTTCTCCCACCTTTGTCACTTCATTCCAAGTCCTGATTGACAGGGCCAGGCAGCGCTCCCATCTGTCTGCCATCCCTGTGCTCTGGTGAAATCTTGTGCCGTTCAGCATTCAGCGCAGGCATGGTGAGGGAAGGATGCTCGCAGGCTGCCATCTTCCTTACCGTGCCTGTGCCGAATACTGAATGGCGCAAGATTTCTCCTAGGGCATAGATAAAAGTAGGAATAGGCTAGTTAGGTTTAGCTGACATTAACACATCACTAATGTCAGCTAGCTTAATAGGGTTAAATCTGGTGACAGAATCCCTTTAAAACAGAAAGTGATACCTCAGAAAATATTTATTACTCAACATTCCCCATATGTCTACTTTATGTTGGCATCATTTTGTAAATGTCATTTTATTTTTTTAGGACGTTAGAAGGCTTTGAATTTTAGAAGCAATTCTTAAAATTTTTAAGAAAATTTTCAAAGCCCATTTTTACAAGGACCAGTTCATGTCTGAAGTCACTTTGTGGGGCTTACATAGTGGAAACCCCCCCATATATTACACCATTGTAGAAACTACACCCCTCAAGTTACTCAAAACTAATTTTACAAAGTTTGTTAACCCTTTAGGTGTTCCACAGGAATTAAAGGAAAATTCTGATCAAATTTCTAAATTTCGCTTTTTTTTATTATATGTTATTATTTTGTTTTAACCATAAGAGCAAAATTACAAACAAATGGTGATAGACACGAATGTGTGTCACACAGCATCACCTTACATTAGGTAATATGACAAATAATAATAATAACACAAACATATTCCTGCACAATCTGCACAATAGCGATTTCTATAATATAAGAATTGTGGTACCCATGTGGGTTAGAATCACAGAGAATATCTCCTGAAGTCTATCCAGAATTTCCAAAGAGCGATAAAGTTTCTGTGTGAGTGGCTTTCTCATGCGGACATTCCTTCACACCTGTAAATGGAATCAATTTTGTTAAACCAGTGATCGAGCGGGGGAAGGTCAGGGGTCAATCAGTACCTGGGAATTCATAAGCGGGCCGCCATCAATAGTTTTTTAAGAAGTTTTAAGGGTAAGGAACTAAGTAGAGGAGGATGAAGTCCCAAGAGAGCAAGTCTGGGACAGGGGGAAAAATGTGTCTTGCAAATTAAGTTACATTGCTTAAATATTTTGGACCACCATGAAGAAATTGATGGACATGTCCACCAGATATGAAAAAATGTCCCCCTTCCAGACGCACATCTCCAGCATGCGTCAGAACCCGAGGATGAGAAACGACAAGTTACCTCTGGAGTTTTGTACTATCTGGTGTGGGGATCCGCTCTGGTAGGCAGTGGTAGCGAGTGCAGTATAGAGGCAACACAGACTGGTCTTGGTGTAAAACACGATGCTTTGTTTATTCACACGGTGCATGCAAGTGAAAGACGGTGCAGTTCATAGGGAGGGTGATCACACACAACAGCAAAATAATAGTTCAAACACAGCAAGTCCCTGCTGCAGGCTACTTGAGGCCTGTTTCAGTCACATAAAGCAAAGTCTATTTAAAGCCAGGAGTAATGTCACCTTTTTCGTGAAGTAAGCCCATGGGTCCTGCTTCTAGCCACAGGACACGGATCCCTCCTGGTTTCAGCTGCAGGATCCTGCACAGTCCTCCACAGGCCTCAGCACACAGCCCAGCTCACCTCCACTTCTCACTCTCACAGCCAGAGAACACAGAAGCTTCACATTGCACACCACACCCTTGTTGCTGGTCAGGTTTTAACCCTTCCCTGCAAAACCTGGCCTGGACCGTGGGGAGACAGGCACCCGCCCACATATCTGCCTGCTCCCAATAAGAGCCGGCCCGGATCCGCTGTGTTAACAGCATAACCGCTGCAATATGCACTTTTCTGGCTCTTACTCCACCGGTGCCAGGACCCCCGGTGGCACGTACCTGCCGTCTATTACCACCCCAGGTACTCTCCTACATATCCCCCCCCTTTGTTCAACCCTGAAGGGTTGCACACCCTGTTCAATCCTGAGGGGTTGGACACATGTACAACAGTGTACCCGGGAAAGGGCATCGGCATTCCCCTGTAAGCGGCCTGCCCTGTGTTCGACACTGAACTTAAAATTCTGGAGGGACAAGAACCATCTGGTGACCCGGGCACTCCCCTCCTTGGCCCGGCTCATCCACTGGAGAGGGGAATGGTCGGTCACCAGACGGAACCTTCTCCCTAACAGATAGTACCTAAGGGACTCGAGGGCCCACTTAATGGCCAGGCATTCTCTCTCTACCACACTGTACCTGGTTTCCGCTGGGGTGAGTTTGCGACTCAGGAAGACAACAGGGTGTTCCTCCCCACTGATTTCCTGAGAGAGTACTGCCCCTAGGCCCACTCCAGAGGCGTCCGTCTGAACGACAAATTCCCGTGTGAAGTCGGGTGTCACCAAAACCGGGGACCCACACAGAGCCGACTTCAAACGGGAGAATGCCTCCTCCGCCTGCTCATCCCAGCGGACCATCACCGTCTTCCTCCCCTTTAAAAGTCTTGTCAACGGGGCCGCTACTGTGGCAAAGTTGGGGATAAAGCGCATGTAATATCCTATCATCCCTAGGAACGAACGTACTTGCTTGGTGGTAAGAGGTCTGGGCCAGCTCTTGATCGCCTCAACCTTGTCTACCTGGGGTTTGACAACTCCCCGCCCAATCACGTATCCCAGGTACCGGACCTCCTCGAACCCGAGCGAACACTTTTTTGGGTTGGCCGTCAGTCCAGCTTTTCTAAGTGAATCGACTACGGCCTGTACCTTGGGCAGGTGACTCTCCCAGTCCTGGCTAAACACGATGATGTCGTCCAGATATGCCGAAGCATATGGACGATGGGGCCGTAGGATGACGTCCATCAATCGCTGGAAGGTGGCTGGAGCGCCATGTAGGCCAAAGGGCAAAACTTGGTACTGAAATAACCCCTCGGGGGTGACAAAGGCAGTCTTCTCCTTTGCCGCCTCCGTGAGAGGCACCTGCCAATATCCTTTTGTGAGGTCGAGGACCGAGAAATAGCGAGCTTTCCCTAGCCGTTCTATGAGCTCGTCTACCCGGGGCATGGGGTAGGCATCGAATTTCGACACTTCGTTGAGCTTTCTAAAGTCATTGCAGAAGCGCAGAGTACCGTCAGGTTTTGGGATGAGGACTATGGGGCTGGCCCACTCGCTCCTTGACTCCTCAATCACCCCTAACCTCAACATGGACCTTACTTCTTCTGAAATGGCCTGTCGCCGGGCCTCCGGTACACGATACGGCTTTAACCGTACCCTGACGTGGGGCTCGGTGACGATGTCATGTCGGACTACCGAAGTTCGACCAGGAAGCTCAGAGAATACGTCCCTATTTCGACTCACCAACTCTTTGGCTTCCTGAGCTTGTTTAGTCGACAGACCACCCGCTATCTTTACCGCGGAGGTGCCCTCCCGGACCTCGGGTGGAGCTGGGATCTTCCCCGCAGACAAGACAGTGCTTGGGCTGTCCCCAATGAGACACTCCCTATCTCTCCACGATTTCAGTAAATTTACATGATATACTTGTTCTGGCTTCCGCCTGCCTGGCTGGGATATCTTGTAATTCACTGACCCCACCTTCTCTTTCACCTCGTAGGGACCTTGCCACCGTGCCAAAAACTTACTGTCAATGGTGGGGACTAGCACCAGTACCCGGTCACCCGGGTTAAATGTCCGGACCTGGGCACTCCGGTTGTATACCCGGCTCTGTGCCAGTTGGGCGGCTTCCATGTGTTCTCGGACGATTGGTAGGACTGTCTCTATACGGTCCTGCATCTTTTCTATATGCTCTATAATACTCTTGTGGGGGGTGGGCTGTTGCTCCCACGCCTCTTTTGCGATGTCCAGCAACCCTCTTGGCCGTCGACCGTATAATAGCTCGAAGGGCGAGAATCCCGTAGATGCCTGGGGCACTTCTCGCACTGCGAACAATACGTACGGCAGCAACAGGTCCCAATCCTTTCCGTCTTTGGCTACGGTTCTTTTAAGCATAGTTTTTAGGGTTTTGTTAAAGCGTTCCACTAGTCCGTCGGTCTGAGGATGGTACACGGACGTGTGCAACCGTTTAACCCCTAAAAGCTTGCAGAGCTCCCTCGTCACCTTAGACATGAAGGGCGTCCCCTGGTCGGTCAGGATCTCTTTTGGAATCCCCACCCTTGCGAACATACCCATGAGTTCTTTAGCTATGAGCTTAGCAGAAGTATGACGTAGTGGGATCGCTTCAGGATATCTGGTGGCATAGTCTAAGACCACCAAGATATGCTGGTGCCCTCTGGCCGACTTGTTTATGGGGCCTACCAGATCCATCCCTATTCTTTCGAAGGGGACCTCGATGATGGGCATGGGTACTAGGGGACTGCGATAGTGAGGCTGGGGGCTCGTCATCTGACACACTGGACAGGATTGGCAAAACCTTTTGACCTCCTCATAAACCCCGGGCCAATAGAACCTTTGCAGAATCCGCTCTTGGTTTTTTTTTACGCCCAAATGTCCTCCCAGCACGTGGGAGTGGGCCAAGTCCAGTACCACACGGCGGTATGGCTGGGGTACCACCAGCTGCTCCACTACCTCGTGCTGCACTTTGTCCACCCTATACAGCAGGTCCTGGTTAAAAGCCAGATGGGGAAACACCGAGTCGGCCCCTGGGTGCTGAGCCACCCCATTTACCACTGTCACCCCTTCCCTCGCCCGTAATAATGTCGGATCCTGGAGCTGGGCGGTCCCGAACGTGTCACGGGATACCTCCAGGTCCGGGATGGACGGGGTTTCCACGGATTCGCCTGCCAACACCTCTAGGGGAAACCTATCGGGATGACACTCTACGGGTGATGTGGTGACCCCTACAGCTGGTATCCCTGCATCGGGATCCTCGGGCACTGGGCCCGATTGTCGTCTGTCCCTAAGGGAAGGCATATTGCTCTTCCACAGAGTCCAGAACAAAGGAAAATCCCTTCCCAGTATGGCGGCATAAGGGATTTGGCGTCCCACTCCGACGACATGCTGCACCTCTTTGCCCAACACGGACATGGTAACCCTGGCAGTGGGGTACTCCTGGCGGTCCCCATGGATACAGACAATGGACAGGGTTTGCTTCTCTGGGAGTGTCTCAGACACTAAGGACTCATGCACTAGGGTCACCAGGCTCCCCGAGTCCAGCAAAGCATTAATCAGATGCCCATCGACCAAGACTTGGCACAGAGGTGGCATATTGGTGGTCGGCCTGGCATCCGCGGTACATACAGGCCGGGCAAAGAAAGAGGACCGGCGAGCGAACCCGCAGTCCATGGGTTCAGGTGTTTGAGGACAGTTCGCTGCCCTATGTCCCAGGTCGTGGCAGTGCCAACATTGAATCCCCGTGGTCCCTCCCCAGTCTCTCTTCCCTGGAGTAGGACTAGCCTCCTCCATCTTGTCTGGAGCCACAAAACTTGCTGGCTTAATATATGACATACAGTCCAAACAGCACAATTTTCAGCCTCACTGCCGTTTGCCCGCTGAAGCCACCAATTGTGGGGATCCGCTCTGGTAGGCAGTGGTAGCGAGTGCAGTATAGAGGCAACACAGACTGGTCTTGGTGTAAAACACGATGCTTTGTTTATTCACACGGTGCATGCAAGTGAAAGACGGTGCAGTTCATAGGGAGGGTGATCACACACAACAGCAAAATAATAGTTCAAACACAGCAAGTCCCTGCTGCAGGCTACTTGAGGCCTGTTTCAGTCACATAAAGCAAAGTCTATTTAAAGCCAGGAGTAATGTCACCTTTTTCGTGAAGTAAGCCCATGGGTCCTGCTTCTAGCCACAGGACACGGATCCCTCCTGGTTTCAGCTGCAGGATCCTGCACAGTCCTCTACAGGCCTCAGCACACAGCCCAGCTCACCTCCACTTCTCACTCTCACAGCCAGAGAACACAGAAGCTTCACATTGCACAACACACCCTTGTTGCTGGTCAGGTTTTAACCCTTCCCTGCAAAACCTGGCCTGGACCGTGGGGAGACAGGCACCCGCCCGCATATCTGCCTGCTCCCAATAAGACCCGGCCCGGATCCGCTGTGTTAACAGCATAACCGCTGCAATATGCACTTTTCTGGCTCTTACTCCACCGGTGCCAGGACCCCCGGTGGCACGTACCTGCCGTCTATTACCACCCCAGGTACTCTCCTACACTGGTAAGGAGTTTATATCCGTTTTCCTGGATTCTGATGCATCTGGAGGAAGAATGCGGCTCGATAAAGAGGTGTTTTTGTTCTTCTATGGTAAATGGTGTGCCCAGTTCTTTTTCCCAAGAACCAATGAAGGATGGTTAAGGCATAGCGACAGGAGAGGTGAGTTTCCTGTAAATGAGGGAGATGAGTTTTCGGGGGGGAGGGGAGGTTTGCACAGATGAGGCTTTCAAACCATGTCAGGGTCCTAAGCATATCTCTGTATTGGATATGTTTGGAGATAAAGGAGTGGAGGAAAGCTATGAAAAATATGGAGGGAGTAACCATGGGGAAAAGGCTTTGAATGGTAGATCTATCCACCAATTTACCATCGTCTCCGAATAGATAGGTCACTGGTAGTGTGGAGTATCTGATTAAGGGAGGGAGGCTTTGTAATAGTTCTATCAGATCTAGATTCAAAAGGTCCCTCACTTGAATAAGGAGGGAGGGTACGGGAACTGCTAAGGGACCGATTTTTTAAATTTATCCCAAGCTTCCAAAGTGGCACTGATATTTAAAGCAGGCATGGCCAACCTGCGGCTCTCCAACTGTTGTAAAACTACAACTCCCACCATGCCCTGCTGTAGGCTGATAGCTGTAGACTGTCCGGGCATGATGGGAGTTGTAGTTTAGCAACAGCTGGAGAGCCTCAGGTTGGCCATCCCTGATTTAAAGAGATTCTGTCATCAGAATTTAGGCCTATAAGCTAAACATATGGCGAGGTCCCTACTAATACACAGAATCCTAAATTGACCTTATCAAATGTGCCTGTGGCTCTATAATCATATAAAACAGGTTTATATAACCTTTCACTCACGTCACAAATGTGTCCAAGGGGACGTCTCACGATGCAGGGTGCCCAGCGCCGCCCTCTGAATTTAAATCGCCGCCCTCCCTTTCATTAGAGCCGCCTCCTCAGCCAGATTGCACAGGCGCATCAGGCTATACCTAGTGCGCACACGCGGGGACTCCTGGCAGCGGCCTCGTTATGCGAACTGCATATATATGATTATAGAGCCACAGGCACATTTGATAAGGTCACTTTAGGATTCTGTGTATTAGTAGGGACCTCGCCATATGTTTAGCTTATAGGCCTAAATTCTGATGACAGAATCCCTTTAAATTGTGGTGCATACAATTCGGGTGGGAGTTTTTAGGGTGTATTAGGAGAACTCTAAATGATGAGAGGAAGAAAAAAAGATTCCATTCCAACCCAAGATTTAAATGAAGTTTCTCTAAACCAGTCTACAACTCTAGATAGTAAGCAAGCCATATTATAAGCTTTTTTCTTGCTCCAGATGAATTTTCGGATATCTCTATTAAGGGATTGAAAGTAGGTGTTGGAGGATAGGGAGGGGTAGGACCTGTTGCAGATAATTTAGTCTTGGCAAGACAAGAGAAGTAACAAGTTTTTTTGGGCCAAACCATGATAGTGTTGGGAAGTATAGGTTATCAATTTGGGATTGCATGGATTGTAGTAAAGGGACATAGTAGAGATTGAATAAATTGGAAAGATCTGAGCCAATTTTGATTCCCAGGTATGTTATGGTGGGTGAGTCCCAGTTAAGGGGCGAACGGGAAGCAAGTTTAGTTTTGGTGGGTGGGTTTAGACCTATAGCCAAGACGTGGGATTTCTTTATGTTAATTTTGAAGTTAGATAGAGGACCACATTTTTCTAGTTGATCATAGATACGGGGTAGAGCAGTGGAGGGGTTGGTAGTTAAGAGTAATGAATCATCTGCAAAGGCAGCAGCTTTGTGTTCATGGCCCCCTAATTTGATGCCTTCTACCAGTGGGTCTTGGCAAATGGATTGGAGTAGGGGTTCCATGACCAGAACAAAGACCAGAGGGGATAACGGGAAACCTTGGCGAGTGCCATTTTTGATGGGGAAAGGGGGGGAGAAGGTGTGGTTTACCAGTACCGATGCCAAAGCATTAAGGTACATTGAGAAGACCGCTTGTATAAAGGGGTCTGGGAGCACAAATTTCACAAGGACAAGACGTATAAAGTCCCAATTGACACAAATGCTTTTTCGGCATCGGTGCTGACAAGGACTAATGGGCAAGATTTTCTTTTAGCTTAAAAGATGGCATTCATAATTCTCGTTGAAGTAGCTTTACCTTCCCTGTCAGATACAAAGACTGTTTGGTCTTTGTGGACCAAACAGGGGAGTATCGAGGATAAACGGTTAGCAAGTATTTTAGCCAGTAGTTTTAGGTCCAGATTCAGTAAAGATATAGGGCGATAATTTTCACAATAAGCAGGGTCTTTATTTGTTTTGGGGATAAATGTGATATTTGCTCTGGTCATGTCTTGAGTTAGGGGTGTTCCCCTCAGGGACCTGTTAAAAAGTAAAAGTAGGTGGGGAGCAAGGAATTCACTAAAGGTGCGGTAGTATATGGCAGAGAGACCATCTGGCCCAGGGGCTTTATTTCTGGGGAGTTGTTTTATAGCTTCTTTTACTTCTGTGAGTGTAAAAGGAGATTCTAGGGAGCGCTTTTGAGATTGATTAAAGTTTGGAAGAGATAGGGATTGGAGAAATTTTTGAATTGCTTCTGAATGAGAGAGCACCTCGGTATGAGAGGTATTTTTGGGGATGTTGTATAAAGTATGATAAAAGTCTCAAAATTGAGAAGCTATATCCTTGGTCTTGATAACCGTTCCCCCATTTTTGGTGTGGAGTTTACATATATGGTTATGGGATCTCCTTTGTTTTATCCTGTTCATCATGAATCTCGATGCTTTGTCTCCGTGGGCAAAACATTTTAACTGGGAGTTAAGAAAATGTTTAGCTGAGGCATTGTTTAATAGGTTTTTTTAATTTGGATCGAAGTCTGGTGAGTTCAGCTAGTTGCGGGTCAGAGAGAGTTTGTTTATGTTGAGCCTCCAGTTTTTTAATATCTAGGAGTAGATTGTTTATTTGGGCCGATCTTAACTTTTTAGCATAGGAGCCTAGACTAATAAGTTGCCCTTGCATAAAGGCTTTATGAGTATCCCACAAAATATGGGGGGAGGTTTCTGGGAGAGCATTCAGAGTGAAGAAGTCTTCTAGGACTTTTTTTTGTGTGGAGACATAGTTTGGGTTGGACAGGAGTGGTTCATTGAGTCTCCATCTGACTGGGGAGATAGACATGAATATAGGGGCATGATCAGACATGTGAATTGAGTCAATACAAGGGTCTTTACTAGGGATGAGCGAACTCGAACTGTATAGTTCGGGTTCGTACCGAATTTTGGGGTGTCCGTGACACGGACCCGAACCCGGACATTTTCGTAAAAGTCCGGGTTCGGGTTCGGTGTTCGTCGCTTTCTTGGCGCTTTTGTGACGCTTTCTTGGCGCTTTTTGAAAGGCTGCAAAGCAGCCAATCAACAAGCGTCATACTACTTGCCCCAAGAGGCCATCACAGCCATGCCTACTATTGGCATGGCTGTGATTGGCCAGAGCACCATGTGACCCAGCCTCTATTTAAGCTGGAGTCACATAGCGCCGCCCGTCACTCTGCTCTGATTAGCGTAGGGAGAGGTTGCGGCTGCGACAGTAGGGCGAGATTAGGCAGATTAACTCCTCCAAAGGACTTGATTAACTGATCGATCTGCAGCTGTGGATCATTGAGCTGCTGATCCTCAATTGCTCACTGTTTTTAGGCTGCCCAGACCGTTTGTCAGTCACATTTTTCTGGGGTGATCGGCGGCCATTTTGTGTCTTGTGGTGCGCCAGCACAAGCTGCGACCAAGTGCATTTAACCCTCAATGGTGTGGTTGTTTTTTGGCTAAAGCCTACATCAGGGTGAAGCTGTCACACCAAGTGCATTTAACCAGCAATAGTCTGTTCATTTTTTGGCCATATACAAAATCAGGGGCAAGCTGCGCCTGTCACCAAGTGCATTTAACCCTCAATGGTGTGGTTGTTTTTTGGCTAAAGCCTACATCAGGGTGAAGCTGTCACACCAAGTGCATTTAACCAGCAATAGTCTGTTCATTTTTTGGCCATATACAAAATCAGGGGCAAGCTGCGCCTGTCACCAAGTGCATTTAACCCTCAATGGTGTGGTTGTTTTTTGGCTAAAGCCTACATCAGGGTGAAGCTGTCACACCAAGTGCATTTAACCAGCAATAGTCTGTTCATTTTTTGGCCATATACAAAATCAGGGGCAAGCTGCGCCTGTCACCAAGTGCATTTAACCCTCAATGGTGTGGTTGTTTTCTGGCTAAAGCCTACATCAGGGTGAAGCTGTCACACCAAGTGCATTTAACCAGCAATAGTCTGTTTATTTTTTGGCCATATACTACATCAGGGGCAAGCTGCGCCCGTCACCAAGTGCATTTAACCCTCAGTAGTGTGGTTGGTCAAGCTGTGACACCAAGTGCATTTAACCAGCAATAGTCTGTTCATTTTTTGGCCATATACTACATCAGGGGCAAGCTGCGCCCGTCACCAAGTGCATTTAACCAGCAATAGTGTGGTTATTTTTTGGCCATATCCCAGTCTAATTCTGTCACTAAATCCATACCGGTCACCCAGCGCCTAAATACTAGGCCTCAAATTTATATCCCGCTAAATCTCTCGTTACCGCTGTCCTGTTGTAGCTGGGAAAGTTATTTAGTGTCCGTCAAAGCACATTTTTTGTTCTGGGTTGAAGTACAATTCCCAATTTAGCAATTTCATAATTTAGTGGTTTCTGCTATATCAGAGCTATTTGAAATCTATCCCTAAAAGGGTATATAATATTCAAGGTGCACATTGGGTCATTCAGAATAACTTCACACACACCCGCTACTGTGTATTTTCAAGTCTAATTCTGTCACTAAACCCATACCTGTCACCCAGCGCCTAAATACTAGGCCTCAAATTTATATCCTGCTAAATCTCTCGTTACCGCTGTCCTGTTGTAGCTGGGAAAGTTATTTAGTGTCCGTCAAAGCACATTTTTTGTTCTGGGTTGAAGTACAATTCCCAATTTAGCAATTTCATAATTTAGTGGTTTCTGCTATATCAGAGCTATTTGAAATCTATCCCTAAAAGGGTATATAATATTCAAGGTGCACATTGGGTCATTCAGAATAACTTCACACACACCCGCTACTGTGTATTTCAAGTCTAATTCTGTCACTAAACCCATACCTGTCACCCAGCGCCTAAATACTAGGCCTCAAATTTATATCCTGCTAAATCTCTCGTTACCGCTGTCCTGTTGTAGCTGGGAAAGTTATTTAGTGTCCGTCAAAGCACATTTTTTGTTCTGGGTTGAAATACAATTCCCAATTTAGCAATTTCATAATTTAGTGGTTTCTGCTATATCAGAGCTATTTGAAATCTATCCCTAAAAGGGTAGATCATATTGAAGGTGCACATAGGGTCATTCAGAATAACTTCACACACACCCGCTACTGTGTATTTCCAAGTCTAATTCTGTCACTAAACCCATACCTGTCACCCAGCGCCTAAATACTAGGCCTCAAATTTATATCCCGCTAAATCTCTCGTTACCGCTGTCCTGTTGTAGCTGGGAAAGTTATTTAGTGTCCGTCAAAGCACATTTTTTGTTCTGGGTTGAAGTACAATTCCCAATTTAGCAATTTCATAATTTAGTGGTTTCTGCTATATCAGAGCTATTTGAAATCTATCCCTAAAAGGGTATATAATATTCAAGGTGCACATTGGGTCATTCAGAATAACTTCACACACACCCGCTACTGTGTATTTCCAAGTCTAATTCTGTCACTAAACCCATACCTGTCACCCAGCGCCTAAATACTAGGCCTCAAATTTATATCCTGCTAAATCTCTCGTTACCGCTGTACTGTTGTTGCTTGGAAAGATATTTAGTGTCCGTCAAAGCACATTTTTTGTTCTGGGTTGAAGTACAATTCCCAATTTAGCAATTTCATAATTTAGTGGTTTCTGCTATATCAGAGCTATTTGAAATCTATCCCTAAAAGGGTATATAATATTCAAGGTGCACATTGGGTCATTCAGAATAACTTCACACACACCCGCTACTGTGTATTTTCAAGTCTAATTCTGTCACTAAACCCATACCTGTCACCCAGCGCCTAAATACTAGGCCTCAAATTTATATCCTGCTAAATCTCTCGTTACCGCTGTCCTGTTGTAGCTGGGAAAGTTATTTAGTGTCCGTCAAAGCACATTTTTGTTCTGGGTTGAAATACAATTCCCAATTTAGCAATTTCATAATTTAGTGGTTTCTGCTATATCAGAGCTATTTGAAATCTATCCCTAAAAGGGTAGATCATATTGAAGGTGCACATAGGGTCATTCAGAATAACTTCACACACACCCGCTACTGTGTATTTCCAAGTCTAATTCTGTCACTAAACCCATACCTGTCACCCAGCGCCTAAATACTAGGCCTCAAATTTATATCCCGCTAAATCTCTCGTTACCGCTGTCCTGTTGTAGCTGGGAAAGTTATTTAGTGTCCGTCAAAGCACATTTTTTGTTCTGGGTTGAAGTACAATTCCCAATTTAGCAATTTCATAATTTAGTGGTTTCTGCTATATCAGAGCTATTTGAAATCTATCCCTAAAAGGGTATATAATATTCAAGGTGCACATTGGGTCATTCAGAATAACTTCACACACACCCGCTACTGTGTATTTCCAAGTCTAATTCTGTCACTAAACCCATACCTGTCACCCAGCGCCTAAATACTAGGCCTCAAATTTATATCCTGCTAAATCTCTCGTTACCGCTGTACTGTTGTTGCTTGGAAAGATATTTAGTGTCCGTCAAAGCACATTTTTTGTTCTGGGTTGAAGTACAATTCCCAATTTAGCAATTTCATAATTTAGTGGTTTCTGCTATATCAGAGCTATTTGAAATCTATCCCTAAAAGGGTATATAATATTCAAGGTGCACATTGGGTCATTCAGAATAACTTCACACACACCCGCTACTGTGTATTTTCAAGTCTAATTCTGTCACTAAACCCATACCTGTCACCCAGCGCCTAAATACTAGGCCTCAAATTTATATCCTGCTAAATCTCTCGTTACCGCTGTACTGTTGTTGCTGGGCAAGATATTTAGTGTCCGTCAAAGCACATTTTTTGTTCTGGGTTGAAATACAATTCCCAATTTAGCAATTTCATAATTTAGTGGTTTCTGCTATATCAGAGCTATTTGAAATCTATCCCTAAAAGGGTATATAATATTCAAGGTGCACATTGGGTCATTCAGAATAACTTCACACACACCCGCTACTGTGTATTTTCAAGTCTAATTCTGTCACTAAACCCATACCTGTCACCCAGCGCCTAAATACTAGGCCTCAAATTTATATCCTGCTAAATCTCTCGTTACCGCTGTACTGTTGTTGCTGGGCAAGATATTTAGTGTCCGTCAAAGCACATTTTTTGTTCTGGGTTGAAATACAATTCCCAATTTAGCAATTTCATAATTTAGTGGTTTCTGCTATATCAGAGCTATTTGAAATCTATCCCTAAAAGGGTATATAATATTCAAGGTGCACATTGGGTCATTCAGAATAACTTCACACACACCCGCTACTGTGTATTTCCAAGTCTAATTCTGTCACTAAACCCATACCTGTCACCCAGCGCCTAAATACTAGGCCTCAAATTTATATCCTGCTAAATCTCTCGTTACCGCTGTACTGTTGTTGCTGGGCAAGATATTTAGTGTCCGTCAAAGCACATTTTTGTTCTGGGTTGAAATACAATTCCCAATTTAGCAATTTCATAATTTAGTGGTTTCTGCTATATCAGAGCTATTTGAAATCTATCCCTAAAAGGGTATATAATATTCAAGGTGCACATTGGGTCATTCAGAATAACTTCACACACACCCGCTACTGTGTATTTCCAAGTCTAATTCTGTCACTAAACCCATACCTGTCACCCAGCGCCTAAATACTAGGCCTCAAATTTATATCCTGCTAAATCTCTCGTTACCGCTGTACTGTTGTTGCTGGGCAAGATATTTAGTGTCCGTCAAAGCACATTTTTTGTTCTGGGTTGAAATACAATTCCCAATTTAGCAATTTCATAATTTAGTGGTTTCTGCTATATCAGAGCTATTTGAAATCTATCCCTAAAAGGGTATATAATATTCAAGGTGCACATTGGGTCATTCAGAATAACTTCACACACACCCGCTACTGTGTATTTCCAAGTCTAATTCTGGCACTAAACCCATACCTGTCACCCAGCGCCTAAATACTAGGCCTCAAATTTATATCCCGCTAAATCTGTCCTTAGTGCTGTAGCTGGGCGAGTTATTTAGTGTCCGTTCAAGCACATTTCTTGTTCTGGGTTGAAATACAATTCCCAATTTAGCAATTTCATAATTTAGTGGTTTCTGCTATATCAGAGCTATTTGAAATCTATCCCTAAAAGGGTATATAATATTCAAGGTGCACATTGGGTCATTCAGAATAACTTCACACACACCCGCTACTGTGTATTTCCAAGTCTAATTCTGGCACTAAACCCATACCTGTCACCCAGCGCCTAAATACTAGGCCTCAAATTTATATCCCGCTAAATCTGTCCCTAGTGCTGTAGCTGGGCGAGTTATTTAGTGTCCGTTCAAGCACATTTCTTGTTCTGGGTTGAAATACAATTCCCAATTTAGCAATTTCATAATTTAGTGGTTTCTGCTATATCAGAGCTATTTGAAATCTATCCCTAAAAGGGTATATAATATTCAAGGTGCACATAGGGTCATTCAGAATAACTTCACACACCCGCTACTGTGCATTTCCAAATCTAATTCTGTCACTAAACCCATACCTGTCACCCAGCGCCTAAATACTAGGCCTCAAATTTATATCCCGCTAAATCTCTCGTTACCGCTGTCCTGTTGTGGCTGGGAAAGTTATTTAGTGTCCGTCAAAGCACATTTTTTGTTCTGGGTTGAAATACAATTCCCAATTTAGCAATTTCATAATTTAGTCGTTTCTGCTATATCAGAGCTATTTGAAATCTATCCCTAAAAGGGTAGATCATATTGAAGGTGCACATAGGGTCATTCAGAATAACTTCACACACACGCTTCTGTGCATTTCCAAGTCTAATTCTGTCACTAAATCCATACCGGTCACCCAGCGCCTAAATACTAGGCCTCAAATTTATATCCCGCTGAATTTGAATACAATACATTGGGCCAAATAATATATTTGTTGTTGTGGTGAACCATAACAATGAGAAAAACATCTAGTAAGGGACGCGGACGTGGACATGGTCGTGGTGGTGTTAGTGGACCCTCTGGTGCTGGGAGAGGACGTGGCCGTTCTGCCACATCCACACGTCCTAGTGTACCAACTACCTCAGGTCCCAGTAGCCGCCAGAATTTACAGCGATATATGGTGGGGCCCAATGCCGTTCTAAGGATGGTAAGGCCTGAGCAGGTACAGGCATTAGTCAATTGGGTGGCCGACAGTGGATCCAGCACGTTCACATTATCTCCCACCCAGTCTTCTGCAGAAAGCGCACAGATGGCGCCTGAAAACCAACCCCATCAGTCTGTCACATCACCCCCATGCATACCAGGGAAACTGTCTCAGCCTCAAGTTATGCAGCAGTCTCTTATGCTGTTTGAAGACTCCGCTGGCAGGGTTTCCCAAGGGCATCCACCTAGCCCTTCCCCAGCGGTGAAAGACATAGAATGCACTGACGCACAACCACTTATGTTTCCTGATGATGAGGACATGGGAATACCACCTCAGCATGTCTCTGATGATGACGAAACACAGGTGCCAACTGCTGCGTCTTTCTGCAGTGTGCAGACTGAACAGGAGGTCAGGGATCAAGACTGGGTGGAAGACGATGCAGGGGACGATGAGGTCCTAGACCCCACATGGAATGAAGGTCGTGCCACTGACTTTCACAGTTCGGAGGAAGAGGCAGTGGTGAGACCGAGCCAACAGCGTAGCAAAAGAGGGAGCAGTGGGCAAAAGCAGAACACCCGCCGCCAAGAGACTCCGCCTGCTACTGACCGCCGCCATCTGGGACCGAGCACCCCAAAGGCAGCTTCAAGGAGTTCCCTGGCATGGCACTTCTTCAAACAATGTGCTGACGACAAGACCCGAGTGGTTTGCACGCTGTGCCATCAGAGCCTGAAGCGAGGCATTAACGTTCTGAACCTGAGCACAACCTGCATGACCAGGCACCTGCATGCAAAGCATGAACTGCAGTGGAGTAAACACCTTAAAACCAAGGAAGTCACTCAGGCTCCCCCTGCTACCTCTTCTGCTGCTGCCGCCTCGGCCTATTCTGCTGCTGCCGCCTCGGCCTCTTCCTCCGCCTCTGGAGGAACGTTGGCACCTGCCGCCCAGCAAACAGGGGATGTACCACCAACACCACCACCACCACCTCCGTCACCAAGCGTCTCAACCATGTCACACGCCAGCGTTCAGCTCTCCATCTCACAAACATTTGATAGAAAGCGTAAATTCCCACCTAGCCACCCTCGATCCCTGGCCCTGAATGCCAGCATTTCTAAACTACTGGCCTATGAAATGCTGTCATTTAGGCTGGTGGACACAGACAGCTTCAAACAGCTCATGTCGCTTGCTGTCCCACAGTATGTTGTTCCCAGCCGGCACTACTTCTCCAAGAGAGCCGTGCCTTCCCTGCACAACCAAGTATCCGATAAAATCAAGTGTGCACTGCGCAACGCCATCTGTAGCAAGGTCCACCTAACCACAGATACGTGGACCAGTAAGCACGGCCAGGGACGCTATATCTCCCTAACTGCACACTGGGTAAATGTAGTGGCAGCTGGGCCCCAGGCGGAGAGCTGTTTGGCGCACGTCCTTCCGCCGCCAAGGATCGCAGGGCAACATTCTTTGCCTCCTGTTGCCACCTCCTCCTTCTCGGCTTCCTCCTCCTCTTCTTCCACCTGCTCATCCAGTCAGCCACACACCTTCACCACCAACTTCAGCACAGCCCGGGGTAAACGTCAGCAGGCCATTCTGAAACTCATATGTTTGGGGGACAGGCCCCACACCGCACAGGAGTTGTGGCGGGGTATTGAACAACAGACCGACGAGTGGTTGCTGCCGGTGAGCCTCAAGCCCGGCCTGGTGGTGTGTGATAATGGGCGAAATCTCGTTGCAGCTCTGGGACTAGCCAATTTGACGCACATCCCTTGCTTGGCGCATGTGCTGAATTTGGTGGTGCAGAAGTTCATTCACAACTACCCCGACATGTCAGAGCTGCTGCATAAAGTGCGGGCCGTCTGTTCGCGCTTCCGGCGTTCACATCCTGCCGCTGCTCGCCTGTCTGCGCTACAGCGTAACTTCGGCCTTCCCGCTCACCGCCTCATATGCGACGTGCCCACCAGGTGGAACTCCACCTTGCACATGCTGGACAGACTGTGCGAGCAGCAGCAGGCCATAGTGGAGTTTCAGCTGCAGCACGCACGGGTCAGTCGCACTACAGAACAGCACCACTTCACCACCAATGACTGGGCCTCCATGCGAGACCTGTGTGCCCTGTTGCGCTGTTTCGAGTACTCCACCAACATGGCCAGTGGCGATGACACCGTTATCAGCGTTACAATACCACTTCTATGTCTCCTTGAGAAAACACTTAGGGCGATGATGGAAGAGGAGGTGGCCCAGGAGGAGGAGGAGGAGGAGGAGGAAGAGGGGTCATTTTTAGCACTTTCAGGCCAGTCTCTTCGAAGTGACTCAGAGGGAGGTTTTTGGCAACAGCAGAGGCCAGGTACAAATGTGGCCAGCCAGGGCCCACTACTGGAGGACGAGGAGGACGAGGATGAGGAGGAGGTGGAGGAGGATGAGGATGAAGCATGGTCACAGCGGGGTGGCACCCAACGCAGCTCGGGTCCATCACTGGTGCGTGGCTGGGGGGAAAGGCAGGACGATGACGATACGCCTCCCACAGAGGACAGCTTGTCCTTACCCCTGGGCAGCCTGGCACACATGAGCGACTACATGCTGCAGTGCCTGCGCAACGACAGCAGAGTTGCCCACATTTTAACCTGTGCGGACTACTGGGTTGCCACCCTGCTGGATCCACGCTACAAAGACAATGTGCCCACCTTACTTCCTGCACTGGAGCGTGATAGGAAGATGCGCGAGTACAAGCGCACGTTGGTAGACGCGCTACTGAGAGCATTCCCAAATGTCACAGGGGAACAAGTGGAAGCCCAAGGCCAAGGCAGAGGAGGAGCAAGAGGTCGCCAAGGCAGCTGTGTCACGGCCAGCTCCTCTGAGGGCAGGGTTAGCATGGCAGAGATGTGGAAAACTTTTGTCAACACGCCACAGCTAACTGCACCACCACCTGATACGCAACGTGTTAGCAGGAGGCAACATTTCACTAACATGGTGGAACAGTACGTGTGCACACCCCTCCACGTACTGACTGATGGTTCGGCCCCATTCAACTTCTGGGTCTCTAAATTGTCCACGTGGCCAGAGCTAGCCTTTTATGCCTTGGAGGTGCTGGCCTGCCCGGCAGCCAGCGTTTTGTCTGAACGTGTATTCAGCACGGCAGGGGGCGTCATTACAGACAAACGCAGCCGCCTGTCTACAGCCAATGTGGACAAGCTGACGTTCATAAAAATGAACCAGGCATGGATCCCACAGGACCTGTCCGTCCCTTGTCCAGATTAGACATTAACTACCTCCCCATAACCATATATTATTGGACTCCAGGGCACTTCCTCATTCAATCCTATTTTTATTTTCATTTTACCATTATATTGCAAGGCTACCCAAAGTTGAATGAACCTCTCCTCTGCCTGTGTGCTAGGCCTAAATATATGCCAATGGATTGTTGCAGTGGTGGCTGACGTGAAGCCTCATTCTCTGCTATGACATGCAGACTGATTCTCTGGTGACATGAAGCCAGATTGTCTGTTACGGGACCTCTCTCCTCTGCCTGGGTGCTGGGCCTGAATTTATGACAATGGACTGTTGCAGTGGTGGGTGACGTGAAGCCTGATTCTCTGCTATGACATGCAGACTGATTCTCTGGTGACATGAAGCCAGATCCTCTGTTACGGGACCTCTCTCCTCTGCCTGGGTGCTGGGCCTAAATTTATGAAAATGGACTGTTGCAGTGGTGGGTGACGTGAAGCCTCATTCTCTGCTATGACATGCAGACTGATTCTCTGCTGACATGAAGCCAGATTGTCTGTTATGGGACCTCTCTCCTCTGCCTGTGTGCTAGGCCTAAATATATGCCAATGGATTGTTGCAGTGGTGGCTGACGTGAAGCCTGATTCTCTGCTATGACATGCAGACTGATTCTCTGGTGACATGAAGCCAGATCCTCTGTTACGGGACCTCTCTCCTCTGCCTGGGTGCTGGGCCTAAATATCTGACAATGGACTGTTGCATTGGTGGCTGACGTGAAGCCTGATTCTCTGCTATGATATGAAGACTGATTCTCTGCTGACATGAAGCCAGATTGTCTGTTACGGGACCTCTCTCCTCTGCCTGTGTGCTAGGCCTAAATATATGCCAATGGATTGTTGCAGTGGTGGCTGACGTGAAGCCTGATTCTCTGCTATGACATGCAGACTGATTCTCTGGTGACATGAAGCCAGATCCTCTGTTACGGGACCTCTCTCCTCTGCCTGGGTGCTGGGCCTAAATTTATGAAAATGGACTGTTGCAGTGGTGGGTGACGTGAAGCCTGATTCTCTGCTATGACATGCAGACTGATTCTCTGGTGACATGAAGCCAGATCCTCTGTTACGGGACCTCTCTCCTCTGCCTGGGTGCTGGGCCTAAATTTATGAAAATGGACTGTTGCAGTGGTGGGTGACGTGAAGCCTCATTCTCTGCTATGACATGCAGACTGATTCTCTGCTGACATGAAGCCAGATTGTCTGTTACGGGACCTCTCTCCTCTGCCTGGGTGCTGGGCCTGAATTTATGACAATGGACTGTTGCAGTGGTGGCTGACGTGAAGCCTGATTCTCTGCTATGATATGAAGACTGATTCTCTGCTGACATGAAGCCAGATTGTCTGTTACGGGACCTCTCTCCTCTGCCTGGGTGCCGGGGCCTAAATATCTGAGAATGGACTGTTCCAGTGGTGGGTAACGGGAAGCCAGATTCTCTGCTATGATATGAAGACTGATTCTCTGCTGACATGAAGCCAGATTGTCTGTTACGGGACCTCTCTCCTCTGCCTGGGTGCTGGGCCTAAATTTATGAAAATGGACTATTACAGTGGTGGGTGACGTGAAGCCTGATTCTCTGCTATGACATGAAGACTGATTCTCTGCTGACATGAAGCCAGATTGTCTGTTACGGGACCTCTCTCCTCTGCCTGGGTGCCGGGGCCTAAATATCTGAGAATGGACTGTTCCAGTGGTGGGTGACGGGAAGCCAGATTCTCTGCTATGGAACCTCTCTCCAATTGATTTTGGTTAATTTTTATTTATTTAATTTTTATTTTAATTAATTTCCCTATCCACATTTGTTTGCAGGGGATTTACCTACATGTTGCTGCCTTTTGCAGCCCTCTAGCCCTTTCCTGGGCTGTTTTACAGCCGTTTTAGTGCCGAAAAGTTCGGGTCCCCATTGACTTCAATGGGGTTCGGGTTCGGGACGAAGTTCGGATCGGGTTCGGATCCCGAACCCGAACATTTCCGGGATGTTCGGCCGAACTTCTCGAACCCGAACATCCAGGTGTTCGCTCAACTCTAGTCTTTACACAATTGAATATGTTCCTTAGAGACTAATGGGTAATCATGTCTCTGATAGGAACCATGCACATTTGAATAAAAGGTATAGTCCTTTACAGATGGGTTCAGCACTCTCCGAACGTCGACCAGATGTAATTCAGCTAGTGAATTATTAATTGTGCAGAGTGCACGTTTGTATAAAGCAGACTTATTAGTAGATGAATCTAAAAGCGGGTCCAGAGTGACATTGAGATCACCGCCTAGGACCAGTGTGCCTTCTTGAAAATGGGTTATAATTGGGATAAGGTCTTTGAACCAGGCCGCCTGATCGACGTTTGGTGCATATATATTTACAAAAGTGTACATACAGTTATCAATAGTGCCCTTGAGTAATAAGTATCTGCCTTTACTGCCTTGTTGGTGGGAACAGTATTGAAAGGATGTATTACTGTTAAAACCAATGCTAACCCCTCTGGAGGCAGATGAGTTTGATCCTCAATGGTACCACATAGGGAAGCTGGAGCGAGAGAGATCGGGGTATCTATTAAAATGTTTTTTTTGTAAGAACAGAATTGATGTCTACTTTTTCATGAAAGATAATATTTGGCATCTTTTAGAAGGCGAATTGAGCCCTTTGACATTAAATGATGCGATCTTAAGGTTAGTCATCATTTTGGTTTAGAGAAATACCGATCTATCTGACCCCGATACAGTGGGAGCACTTCAGGCCAGCAGGGACAACTTGGATACTTCTGTGATAATTCGTTTAAACATAGTGTGATATTGCAGGTCCACAAATTAAAAATAATAACAGATAAGGTAGTAACCAAATACCATGAAAACAAAGGAAACATTAACGAATACGCACAAGCGCAGAGTAACACAATACCATCCATGGGGAAGTGGTAATCAGAATTATCACCCTAAGATACAGCAAACGTCATGCAAAATACCAGTATGGTTATTAATCAAGAGGGGGAGTATAAGAAAATAAAAGAAGAAGAGGAAGCACAATTGAGTGAGGAATCGGAGTGTAAAGAAGGAGAGAGGGTTAAATGATGGGAGGAGCTGAGAAAGGGGGGGTGAGTATGGATAGAGGGTATACACAGACCCAAAGTCCAGAGCTTCTCAATTTCTCATTGGCAGACATCTTGGTGTGGAAAGGTATCCTTCTCTTCTTTGCTTGACAGATCTGGGGGTACGTTGTTTCTCCCAATGTTCGGCTGTAGATCGATTCGGAAGAGAGAAAAGATCTTGCATTATGTCCCAGTTCTGGATATCCAACGGGCTGATGTTCAAGTGATAGTAAACTTGATCCAGATCCGCATATGAGGAAATAGCCATCCTGCGACCTTCATAGAAGAAATATAAGCCAAATGGGAATGTCCATCTCTATAGGATACCATGGGATCTGAGCCAGTCAGTTAGGGGTTTCAAGGTTCTCCTTTTTTGAAGAGTGGCTTGGGCTAAGTCCTGGAAAATAGAGACTGTATATCCATCCCAGGTGATCTCTCCCGTCTGGCAGGCTTTAGTAAGGATGGCTTCCTTAACTGGAAAGGCAAGAAATTTGTATATTATATCCCTCGGAGGGGCGTTTGTGGCCGGTTTAGGTCTTAACGCCCTGTGCGCCCTTTCCAGGATCACATCGTGGGCAGAGTCTGGGCCCAAGAGGGATAAGCAGATTTGAGTTACTGTATGTGGGATGTCACCCGTAGCAACCGATTCCGGTATACCGCGGAAGTGCAGATTATTGCATCTGCCGCGGTTTTCTTGATCTTCTAGGGCACAATATAAAGTGTTTAGGTTCAATTGAATAGTGCCAATATGCTGGGAGACCGCCTGTTGGTGTTTTATAATGGCAGACTGAGAGTCCTCTAGCGCTTCTACCCTCCGTCCTACATGCTTGATGTCCTATTTGATGTCCGACAGGTCAGAACTTATGGGTTCAAGGGCTGCTGAGAGAGAGGACATCAGGGTATCTTTGAAGTAAGCCCTGGATAGAGGGAGTGTATTAAGCTCCTCGTCTTCTTCTGCCACAGCTTCGGGCTGTTCCTTTTGTGAGCGGTTGCTCGAGCGCGAGGAGACTGACACCATCTTGCTCTCTTGCGCTGCATAGGTGGAGGCAGCTTTTTAATAAATTTGTCCATTTCTCCCTTGCTCACCGAGGACTTTTGTTGATCGGAACCTTCGCTGGGTTTAGGTCCCCCAATCTTCACTATAGTGACTTCTTAAGGCTGAATTTCCAAGCTGTTAGGGCGATTTCACACACAGGACTGAACACTCACACAACCATCCGCTGTAGGCGCAGGCCCCGCCCCCCTAAATTTCACTTTTTGGACAGATTTTTTTTTTTTCTTTAACACATTAAGGGTTAACAGCCAAACAAAACTCAATAATTTTTATTACACTGATTCTGCGGTTTACAGAAACACCCCATATGTGGTTGTAAACTGAAGTAAGGGCACACGGCAGGGCACACGGCAGGGCGCAGAAAAAAAAGAAGTGCCATATAGTTTTTGGAAGGCAGATTTTGCTGAACCAGTTTTTAGATGCCATGTCCCATTTGAAGCCCCTCTGGTGCACCCTTACAGTAGAAACTCCCAAAATGTAACAAAAATGGCTGTTTTTATTTTTTACAAAATTCATCTGATAGGGTAGATCAAGTGCTATTTTTATAAAGCAGGTTGTTACAGATGCAATGATATCAAATATGTCTACTTTGTTATTCCAGTTTTACATAATTAAGCATTTTATACGAGACATTACGAGAAATATATACTCAGTTCACATTTGCTGAAATAATTTAGTGGCCTATTTTAGTACAAAAAGAAAAAACATATTAGTTGCTTTTAGGGGTGTTTTAATTTCCATTTCATTTGTTTAGTTCAGCTACAAGTATGTCAGGCAGAGAAGTACCAGGCCATGCACAGAGGTGTGGCAGAGGCATGAATGTTTCTGGCGCAAGCAGAGGTTGAACCAGATATAAACAAAGAAGAGGCAGGGCGGCACAACCCGAATCCCCTGGTCAATACCCGCAGCACGAACAGCACAGATGCAGAGATGTAAACGTAATCAAGAGAAGCTGCAGACAAGTGGTGCGACGCCAGTAGAGAGCTGATGGCCACAAATTTCCACAGGATAGGAGAAGATAATAGGCGGCACTCACCAAGCACTCACCAACTATCCTTCATTACATCTGGGATACAAGTAAGGTGCCTGTTAGGGCATCAGAGGCGGACGGTCATCAAACATGCACAGCGGCGACGGCCGTTTCGCGCAAAGCTGTGCTTCTTCAGGCCGCTGACGTGGGAACGTGTCCTCACGTTGCCTTTTAAACTAACCCAAGGGGGAGTTGCCATGATGACACATGACGCTCCAACCCCATTACAGGTGAAATCACCAAAAAAGACAGAACGTCTATAATTAATAGCAGACATAATGCAAACAGCAAGGACATCATAAGAAAACACTAAGATCATTACGGTCATTTAATCCTAGTTCGCCTAGGGCATTCGCACACAGGATCCATCTAGCCTACTTCTGCAATAACAACCTTTGCCTGTCCCCCTCCCGCAGGCAGGTTGGGCACTATTTCAATACCAGCAAATTCTAAGGTTTTGCAGTCCCCATTGTGTGTCTCCCTCACATGTTTTAGGGCAACCCTTGCCTGATTTTATGGAATTAATGTGCTCCCTTATTCTTTCAAAAAGGCATCTGATAGTTTTGATAGTCAATTCCTATCGATTAATGGAATTACTCATGTATAAAAGAACATGAACCCCCCCAAAAAAAAAAAAAAATCTGTAGCATCAGACCACAATTTCACCTCAGTTACAGAAGCAAGCATTAATGGAATTACTTATGTATAGAAATGAGCGAATCAAAGCTGACAAAGTCGAATTCGATCCGAATTTCAGGATTTTTTTTAATTCTGAATGGTAACGAATCACAATTTTTCTTAACATGGCAGATAGCCGGCTACAATTGCGGCTAAAATGGCATGTATGGCATGTATGAGGACATGAGGCAAGGAACTCTTGGAAGACGGGATGACCCATAATGCCATGCATGCAGCCAATCAGCAGCCAAGCCAATCAGCAGCCATACAGCCCAGTGATGTCACAGCCCTATAAATAATCTTAGAGTCTGCCGTTCACTATCGTACTTTGTTCAGGGACAGACGTGTATACAGGCGCTAGGGAGAGTAAAAGAAAAACTAATTGTTAAAAAAAAAGCGATTTACTAGTGAAGAAAAAGGATAGTAAGAGGAATCATTTCACAGGCAGGAAGAGACGTGTGCAGTTGCTAGGTAGAGTCATAGGAAAATACTCATTGTGAAAAAAAAACGCAATTAGACTTACCGGTAATTCCGTTTCCTTGAATCCACCATGACGGCCCACATTGAGATTGACCCTTGACCTCTGTAGGGGCAGGAACACATAGAGAGTTTAAGAACCCCCCACCCCTCCACCCCCTCAGTGCTTTACAATTACCCGAAAAGGTGGAACAAAAGTAAAAGGATATTAATTCATACCCTTAAACTCCTATTTATCCTAAAGTACGTATATATGAAAAGATATATTCGTAAGTATATATCTCCTTTTTTTTTTTTTTTTATTAGGGAAGGGGAATAGTATGGGCCGTCATGGTGGATTCAAGTCTAATTGCGGTTTTTCCATTTCATCCACCATGACGGCCCACATTGAGATATAACAGATAACTAAGAGGGTGGGGATAACGCCTGTAAAACCCTCCGGCCAAAAAGAGTTTCATTCAAATCCGGAAGATTAAGACGGTAATGTTTTACGAAGGTGTTGGCGCTTGACCAGGTTGCAGCCTTGCAAATCTGGTCCAGCGAGACTCCACCTTTCTCAGCCCAAGAGGAGGCAGTGGCCCTAGTAGAGTGGGCCTTAACATTATCAGGACTGGGTTTATTCTGGATCATGTAACAACATTCAATGGTGGATCTGATCCATCTGGCTATGGAAGACCTAGCTAGTTTCTTTCCCTTACTTTTCCCTGAAAACTGAACAAGGAGATTGCCATCAACCCTAAAATCTTTGGTAGAATCCAGGTATTGGATCACTGTATCCCTGACATCTAAGAGATGTACATTAACGCTAGACCCTGAAGATTCAGATCTGGGGATGGAAGGTAGGAAGATCTCCTGTTCCCGATGAAAGGGGGAGACTACTTTTGGGAGAAAACCTGGATCGAGAGTTAAACGGATGTGATCTTTGGTGATCTGGAGGTAGGGTTCCCTACAAGAAAGGGCCTGGATCTCTCCAATACGTCTGGCTGAGGTGATAGCAATCAAAAAGGCAGTCTTCAGGGAAAGGTGTTTTAAAGAGATTTCTGATAACGGTACAAAGGGAGGTTTTGTTAGGCCTTCTAGGACGATGTTAAGGTCCCAAGTAGGAGCCCTGGATTTCAGAGAGGGTCTCAATCTTGAAACCGCTCTAAAGAACCTCCTGATCCATCTGTGGCTAGCTAGGCTGCAGTCATAAAAGGAGCTGAGAGCAGAAACCTGGACTTTCAGGGTACTAGGTCTTAGGCCCAATTCCAAGCCGCACTGCAGAAAGTCCAAGATCCTATTGATGGGAGGGGAGGCGGTGTCTGGGCGCTCCACTCCTAACCAGGAACAGTATCTCTTCCAGATCTTTAGGTAGATGGCAGACGTCACCTTTTTCCTACTGGCCCTTAGGGTAAGTATCACTTTTTCTAAAAGACCCCTGTTTCTTAATGTCTCACTCTCAGGATCTAGACTGACAGTTTGAATATCCCGGGGTCTGGATGAAGTAGAGGGCCCTGGACTAGAACGTCCCTCTGGAAAGGGATCTCCAATGGATCCTCCAGCGATAGCTGTTTTAGAGTGGAGAACCAACTCCTCTTTGGCCATGAAGGGGCTATTAGGATCAGAGTAGTTGGTTCCCCTAGGAGCTTCTGGATGACCCGGGGTAGAAGAGGTATTGGGGGGAAGGCGTAGGCCAGGTTCCAATTCCAGTGTATAGATAGGGCATCGATTGCCCATGGTCTGTCCTCTAGGTTTAGGGAGCAGAAGCATTCCACCTGCGCATTTTTTCTGGAGGCGAACAAGTCTACCTCCGGACGGCCCCATCTTTCCAAAATCTTCCGGAAGATATCCCTGTTCAGAGACCATTCTCCTGGATCTATCGTCCTCCTGCTCAGGAAGTCTGCTATCGTATTTTCGCAGCCCCTTAGGTGGATGGCGGAGAGAGATAAGACGTTCTCTTCTGCCCAGGAGAAGATTCTTCTTGCTAACGCACCCAGAGGCCGTGACCTTGTCCCTCCTTGATGTCGCAGATAAGCCACCGTTGTGGTGTTGTCGGACATTACTCTTAGGTGTCGCCCTTTTAAAAGACTCTCTCGCCTTAATAACGCCTCCAGGACCGCATACAGCTCTCTGTAGTTTGAGGATCTGACTCTTATCTCGGCTGGCCAGGAGCCCTGCAGAAGATGATCTCCTATCTCTGCACCCCAGCCTCCGAGGCTTGCGTCCGTGATAACCTGAACGGCCGGATGGTTCTGCCACTGTAGGCCTCCAAGCAGTCTTCCTCTTTCTTTCCACCAGTCTAGGTCTGTCTTTACGGCCTGCGGAATCCGGAAAGTCTTGTCCAGACTTACCTGCTTCCCGTCCCAGATGCCTAGGATCCAACTCTGGATCACCCTTGTGTGGCTTTGGCACCAAGCAACCGAGGGGATGCAGGCGGTTAGGCTTCCCAGGAGACTCATAGCCTTCCGGATGGAGCAACTGCGAGTCCTCTGGAATGCTCGGATCTTTTCCGTCAGAGTCGTGGCCTTGTCCTGAGGGAGGAAAGTTCTCAACAGGGATGAGTCCAGTTCCACACCCAGGAACCTTATTCTCCTGGATGGGATTAGGGTGGATTTCTTTAGATTTATGATCCAGCCAAGATTTTTTAAGAATTCCGAGAATCTTTGAGTTGCTCAGAGGTTTTCGGACTCTGTCTTGCCCAGAATCAGGAAGTCGTCGAGATATGGGATGATTGTAACTCCCTCTTGACGAAGATAGGCCACCATCTCTACTACGACCTTTGTGAAGACCCTGGGGGCCGAGGAGATACCGAAGGGAAGGGCCACGTATTGAAAGTGATGGATTGATCCGTCTGAACCCTTTATAGCAAATCTTAAATACTTCTGAGAGAGATGATGAATGGGGACGTGGTAGTAGGCGTCCTTTAGATCGATTGATGACATGAATGCCCCCTTCTGGATCAGGGGAATTGTGGATGGGATTGTCTCCATCCTGAACCTCCTGTATAGAATGGACTTGTTTAGGGGTTTTAGGTTTATAATAGTGCGAAAGGATTGGTCTGGTTTTTTTACTAAAAAAAGGCTGGAATAAAACCCTCTCCTTTCCTCTGGGATAGGGACCTTCTGAATCACCCCTAGGTCCAAGAGGTCTTGGACGCCTTGCCAAATTTTTGGAAGTTCTGACCTGCGCTGGGGTGAGATGCAGAATCTTCTTGGGGGGACTGATGAGAATTCTATCTTGTAGCCCTGAGACATTACATTTAGAACCCAGGGATTTGAAGTTACCTGTTTCCAGGAAGATAGAAAACCCATCAGTCGCCCCCCTACTCTGGCGTCACTGCTGTTTATTTGGTCTATTTTGGGGATTGAGGATGAAGCCTCTTCCTCTCCCTCCTTTGGGATAGCTCCATCGGCCGGTTTTCCCTTTCCCCCTGTAGGATCTCTGCTGAGACTGGAATTGACGAAAGGGCTTCTTTTTAGAATCCTTCTCCTCTGGGAACCCCTTTTTCTTGTCTGCCGCCCCCTCTAGGATTTTATCCAGAGTGGGACCGAAGACAAATGGAGCAAAGTTTGGCCTTGGAAGCCTTGTCCCCGGACCAGGCCTTCATCCATAACGCCCGCCGGGCTGCATTAGAAAGAGCCGCATCCTTGGCTGAGAAACGTATCGACTCTGCAGAAGCATCGGCCAAAAATGCTGTGGCGGAGCGTAGAAGAGGGAGTGAATCTCTGATCTCTTCTCTTGGGGTTTTATTTTTCAGGTGTTCGTCCAACTCCCCTAGCCATATACACATTGCTCTGGCAACGGAGGTAGCAGCGATATTAGTCTTGACCCCAAACATGGCTGATTCCCAGGATCTTTTTAGGAGCCCATCCGCCTTTCTATCCATAGGATCGCTCAACTGTGAGGAGTCTTCAAAGGGTAGGGCGGTCTTCTTTACTACCTTAGCCACCTGTAGATCCAGTTTAGGGGTCTGATTGTAAAGTTTGCATTCAGTCGGATCAAAGCAGAGCCTGTTTCTGAACTCTTTAGGAACGCCTAATCTTTTTTCCGGGTCTGACCATTCTTCCATTATCATCTCCTTTATATTTTCATTAATGGGAAAAACTATAGAGGATTTGGATCTAAGACCCCCAAACATTTCGTCTTGTACAGTACGGGGTTTAGGGGTATCCTCGATACCCATTGTGGATCTGACTGCTCTCAGCAGCTCCTCCATTTCATCAGCGGAGAAGAAATATTTTTTATCCTCGTCCGGAATTTCCCCATCAGACAAGGGTTCCTCATTAGGAAATTGTCTGGATGAGGTGGAAGCCACTTCAACATCCTCGCCTTCGGAAGAGGAGAAAGCGGACAATTTGCGTTTCTTGGAGGGGATGGGAGTACTAGCGGGGGCCGTCAGGGTGGCTAAAGAGGACTTAATTTCGTCCGCAATAAAAGATTTCATTTCAGACAGTATATCTGGTTGTTCTTCTTTCCAAATTTCCGATGTGCAAGATTTGCACAACCTTTTTTTGTAGTTCTCAGGGAGACGCTTAGAGCAAGCGCAGCATTTTAAGAGTTTGGATTTTGGTTTTGACTCCTTGCTGCCCTGGAGTGAGGAAGCAACCAGATATGCCACAATTAGTATTTCAATGACAAGAGACTGAAATATATACCCCCCAGAAGGGGACTCACGGTACTGGCAGCAGTGGGATCAGGGCCTTCCTGGCGGGGAGCAGGTGTCTCAGACATCGCGGTGAAGCAGGCAAGAGCTGGAGGGAACCGCGGTCTACTTCCTTTTTCAAATTTCCCGGCGTCTGACGTCATCAAGCTGCGCCCCTAGTGACGGCAAGAGCCGGCGCCGCACGAGCCTATGAGAGGATGCGTGCGACGTCCGGCCTGCCTCCTGAGCGCTCCATGCGCCGCACCTGCTCCCCCAGCTGGTCACAAGCGCACAGCATGCCCGGAGGAAGAACGCTGCATACCGCGCGCCCGCGAAGCCGGCACCCCCGACTGCTTCCCTAAGGAGGGAAGGAAGTACAAGAGGTATGGGGGAGAACCACAGGCCTCGGCATAGGCCAAGACGAGGGTCCTCGATGCTCCAAGATGGCCAGCCTTAGCCCATGCCGCGGGAGGCCAGCTGGAGAACCTGCAAAGGAAAAAATAATGATGCAATCCTCCTTGAGGAGGATCCTCTCCACGTGTTGGCCCCTGTAGGGGCAGGAAAGCACTGAGGAGGTGGAGGGGTGGGGGGTTCCTAAACTCTCTATGTGTTCCTGCCCCTACAGAGGTCAAGGGTCAATCTCAATGTGGGCCGTCATGGTGGATGAAATGGAAAAAAGTGATTTACAAGTGCAGGGAAGCATTACTTGGGGATCCAGATAGTCTCATAACACAGCTCTGTCATTCCAGCAATTAGTTATTGGGGTTAAGTGCAATGTTAAAAAGCCTTTAGTGGCTTTTATCTGTGGAAAAAGATAAATATTTATGCAGGTCACTTTTGCCGTTAACTGTGCTGATATCATTTTGTGTAGGGATGACCGAACTCGAACTGTATAGTTCGGGTTCGTACCGAATTTTGGGGTGTCCGTGACACGGACCCGAACCCGGACATTTTCGTAAAAGTCCGGGTTCGGGTTCGGTGTTCGTCGCTTTCTTGGCGCTTTTGTGACGCTTTCTTGGCGCTTTTTGAAAGGCTGCAAAGCAGCCAATCAACAAGCGTCATACTACTTGCCCCAAGAGGCCATCACAGCCATGCCTACTATTGGCATGGCTGTGATTGGCCAGAGCACCATGTGACCCAGCCTCTATTTAAGCTGGAGTCACATAGCGCCGCCCGTCACTCTGCTCTGATTAGCGTAGGGAGAGGTTGCGGCTGCGACAGTAGGGCGAGATTAGGCAGATTAACTCCTCCAAAGGACTTGATTAACTGATCGATCTGCAGCTATGGATCATTGAGCTGCTGATCCTCAATTGCTCACTGTTTTTAGGCTGCCCAGACCGTTTGTCAGTCACATTTTTCTGGGGTGATCGGCGGCCATTTTGTGTCTTGTGGTGCGCCAGCACAAGCTGCGACCAAGTGCATTTAACCCTCAATGGTGTGGTTGTTTTTTGGCTAAAGCCTACATCAGGGTGAAGCTGTCACACCAAGTGCATTTAACCAGCAATAGTCTGTTCATTTTTTGGCCATATACAAAATCAGGGGCAAGCTGCGCCTGTCACCAAGTGCATTTAACCCTCAATGGTGTGGTTGTTTTTTGGCTAAAGCCTACATCAGGGTGAAGCTGTCACACCAAGTGCATTTAACCAGCAATAGTCTGTTCATTTTTTGACCATATACAAAATCAGGGGCAAGCTGCGCCTGTCACCAAGTGCATTTAACCCTCAATGGTGTGGTTGTTTTTTGGCTAAAGCCTACATCAGGGTGAAGCTGTCACACCAAGTGCATTTAACCAGCAATAGTCTGTTCATTTTTTGGCCATATACAAAATCAGGGGCAAGCTGCGCCTGTCACCAAGTGCATTTAACCCTCAATGGTGTGGTTGTTTTCTGGCTAAAGCCTACATCAGGGTGAAGCTGTCACACCAAGTGCATTTAACCAGCAATAGTCTGTTTATTTTTTGGCCATATACTACATCAGGGGCAAGCTGCGCCCGTCACCAAGTGCATTTAACCCTCAGTAGTGTGGTTGGTCAAGCTGTGACACCAAGTGCATTTAACCAGCAATAGTCTGTTCATTTTTTGGCCATATACTACATCAGGGGCAAGCTGCGCCCGTCACCAAGTGCATTTAACCAGCAATAGTGTGGTTATTTTTTGGCCATATCCCAGTCTAATTCTGTCACTAAATCCATACCGGTCACCCAGCGCCTAAATACTAGGCCTCAAATTTATATCCCGCTAAATCTCTCGTTACCGCTGTCCTGTTGTAGCTGGGAAAGTTATTTAGTGTCCGTCAAAGCACATTTTTTGTTCTGGGTTGAAGTACAATTCCCAATTTAGCAATTTCATAATTTAGTGGTTTCTGCTATATCAGAGCTATTTGAAATCTATCCCTAAAAGGGTATATAATATTCAAGGTGCACATTGGGTCATTCAGAATAACTTCACACACACCCGCTACTGTGTATTTTCAAGTCTAATTCTGTCACTAAACCCATACCTGTCACCCAGCGCCTAAATACTAGGCCTCAAATTTATATCCTGCTAAATCTCTCGTTACCGCTGTCCTGTTGTAGCTGGGAAAGTTATTTAGTGTCCGTCAAAGCACATTTTTTGTTCTGGGTTGAAGTACAATTCCCAATTTAGCAATTTCATAATTTAGTGGTTTCTGCTATATCAGAGCTATTTGAAATCTATCCCTAAAAGGGTATATAATATTCAAGGTGCACATTGGGTCATTCAGAATAACTTCACACACACCCGCTACTGTGTATTTTCAAGTCTAATTCTGTCACTAAACCCATACCTGTCACCCAGCGCCTAAATACTAGGCCTCAAATTTATATCCTGCTAAATCTCTCGTTACCGCTGTCCTGTTGTAGCTGGGAAAGTTATTTAGTGTCCGTCAAAGCACATTTTTTGTTCTGGGTTGAAATACAATTCCCAATTTAGCAATTTCATAATTTAGTGGTTTCTGCTATATCAGAGCTATTTGAAATCTATCCCTAAAAGGGTAGATCATATTGAAGGTGCACATAGGGTCATTCAGAATAACTTCACACACACCCGCTACTGTGTATTTCCAAGTCTAATTCTGTCACTAAACCCATACCTGTCACCCAGCGCCTAAATACTAGGCCTCAAATTTATATCCCGCTAAATCTCTCGTTACCGCTGTCCTGTTGTAGCTGGGAAAGTTATTTAGTGTCCGTCAAAGCACATTTTTTGTTCTGGGTTGAAGTACAATTCCCAATTTAGCAATTTCATAATTTAGTGGTTTCTGCTATATCAGAGCTATTTGAAATCTATCCCTAAAAGGGTATATAATATTCAAGGTGCACATTGGGTCATTCAGAATAACTTCACACACACCCGCTACTGTGTATTTCCAAGTCTAATTCTGTCACTAAACCCATACCTGTCACCCAGCGCCTAAATACTAGGCCTCAAATTTATATCCTGCTAAATCTCTCGTTACCGCTGTACTGTTGTTGCTTGGAAAGATATTTAGTGTCCGTCAAAGCACATTTTTTGTTCTGGGTTGAAGTACAATTCCCAATTTAGCAATTTCATAATTTAGTGGTTTCTGCTATATCAGAGCTATTTGAAATCTATCCCTAAAAGGGTATATAATATTCAAGGTGCACATTGGGTCATTCAGAATAACTTCACACACACCCGCTACTGTGTATTTTCAAGTCTAATTCTGTCACTAAACCCATACCTGTCACCCAGCGCCTAAATACTAGGCCTCAAATTTATATCCTGCTAAATCTCTCGTTACCGCTGTCCTGTTGTAGCTGGGAAAGTTATTTAGTGTCCGTCAAAGCACATTTTTTCTTCTGGGTTGAAATACAATTCCCAATTTAGCAATTTCATAATTTAGTGGTTTCTGCTATATCAGAGCTATTTGAAATCTATCCCTAAAAGGGTAGATCATATTGAAGGTGCACATAGGGTCATTCAGAATAACTTCACACACACCCGCTACTGTGTATTTCCAAGTCTAATTCTGTCACTAAACCCATACCTGTCACCCAGCGCCTAAATACTAGGCCTCAAATTTATATCCCGCTAAATCTCTCGTTACCGCTGTCCTGTTGTAGCTGGGAAAGTTATTTAGTGTCCGTCAAAGCACATTTTTTGTTCTGGGTTGAAGTACAATTCCCAATTTAGCAATTTCATAATTTAGTGGTTTCTGCTATATCAGAGCTATTTGAAATCTATCCCTAAAAGGGTATATAATATTCAAGGTGCACATTGGGTCATTCAGAATAACTTCACACACACCCGCTACTGTGTATTTCCAAGTCTAATTCTGTCACTAAACCCATACCTGTCACCCAGCGCCTAAATACTAGGCCTCAAATTTATATCCTGCTAAATCTCTCGTTACCGCTGTACTGTTGTTGCTTGGAAAGATATTTAGTGTCCGTCAAAGCACATTTTTTGTTCTGGGTTGAAGTACAATTCCCAATTTAGCAATTTCATAATTTAGTGGTTTCTGCTATATCAGAGCTATTTGAAATCTATCCCTAAAAGGGTATATAATATTCAAGGTGCACATTGGGTCATTCAGAATAACTTCACACACACCCGCTACTGTGTATTTTCAAGTCTAATTCTGTCACTAAACCCATACCTGTCACCCAGCGCCTAAATACTAGGCCTCAAATTTATATCCTGCTAAATCTCTCGTTACCGCTGTACTGTTGTTGCTGGGCAAGATATTTAGTGTCCGTCAAAGCACATTTTTTGTTCTGGGTTGAAATACAATTCCCAATTTAGCAATTTCATAATTTAGTGGTTTCTGCTATATCAGAGCTATTTGAAATCTATCCCTAAAAGGGTATATAATATTCAAGGTGCACATTGGGTCATTCAGAATAACTTCACACACACCCGCTACTGTGTATTTTCAAGTCTAATTCTGTCACTAAACCCATACCTGTCACCCAGCGCCTAAATACTAGGCCTCAAATTTATATCCTGCTAAATCTCTCGTTACCGCTGTACTGTTGTTGCTGGGCAAGATATTTAGTGTCCGTCAAAGCATATTTTTTGTTCTGGGTTGAAATACAATTCCCAATTTAGCAATTTCATAATTTAGTGGTTTCTGCTATATCAGAGCTATTTGAAATCTATCCCTAAAAGGGTATATAATATTCAAGGTGCACATTGGGTCATTCAGAATAACTTCACACACACCCGCTACTGTGTATTTCCAAGTCTAATTCTGTCACTAAACCCATACCTGTCACCCAGCGCCTAAATACTAGGCCTCAAATTTATATCCTGCTAAATCTCTCGTTACCGCTGTACTGTTGTTGCTGGGCAAGATATTTAGTGTCCGTCAAAGCACATTTTTTGTTCTGGGTTGAAATACAATTCCCAATTTAGCAATTTCATAATTTAGTGGTTTCTGCTATATCAGAGCTATTTGAAATCTATCCCTAAAAGGGTATATAATATTCAAGGTGCACATTGGGTCATTCAGAATAACTTCACACACACCCGCTACTGTGTATTTCCAAGTCTAATTCTGTCACTAAACCCATACCTGTCACCCAGCGCCTAAATACTAGGCCTCAAATTTATATCCTGCTAAATCTCTCGTTACCGCTGTACTGTTGTTGCTGGGCAAGATATTTAGTGTCCGTCAAAGCACATTTTTTGTTCTGGGTTGAAATACAATTCCCAATTTAGCAATTTCATAATTTAGTGGTTTCTGCTATATCAGAGCTATTTGAAATCTATCCCTAAAAGGGTATATAATATTCAAGGTGCACATTGGGTCATTCAGAATAACTTCACACACACCCGCTACTGTGTATTTCCAAGTCTAATTCTGGCACTAAACCCATACCTGTCACCCAGCGCCTAAATACTAGGCCTCAAATTTATATCCCGCTAAATCTGTCCTTAGTGCTGTAGCTGGGCGAGTTATTTAGTGTCCGTTCAAGCACATTTCTTGTTCTGGGTTGAAATACAATTCCCAATTTAGCAATTTCATAATTTAGTGGTTTCTGCTATATCAGAGCTATTTGAAATCTATCCCTAAAAGGGTATATAATATTCAAGGTGCACATTGGGTCATTCAGAATAACTTCACACACACCCGCTACTGTGTATTTCCAAGTCTAATTCTGGCACTAAACCCATACCTGTCACCCAGCGCCTAAATACTAGGCCTCAAATTTATATCCCGCTAAATCTGTCCCTAGTGCTGTAGCTGGGCGAGTTATTTAGTGTCCGTTCAAGCACATTTCTTGTTCTGGGTTGAAATACAATTCCCAATTTAGCAATTTCATAATTTAGTGGTTTCTGCTATATCAGAGCTATTTGAAATCTATCCCTAAAAGGGTATATAATATTCAAGGTGCACATAGGGTCATTCAGAATAACTTCACACACCCGCTACTGTGCATTTCCAAATCTAATTCTGTCACTAAACCCATACCTGTCACCCAGCGCCTAAATACTAGGCCTCAAATTTATATCCCGCTAAATCTCTCGTTACCGCTGTCCTGTTGTGGCTGGGAAAGTTATTTAGTGTCCGTCAAAGCACATTTTTTGTTCTGGGTTGAAATACAATTCCCAATTTAGCAATTTCATAATTTAGTCGTTTCTGCTATATCAGAGCTATTTGAAATCTATCCCTAAAAGGGTAGATCATATTGAAGGTGCACATAGGGTCATTCAGAATAACTTCACACACACGCTTCTGTGCATTTCCAAGTCTAATTCTGTCACTAAATCCATACCGGTCACCCAGCGCCTAAATACTAGGCCTCAAATTTATATCCCGCTGAATTTGAATACAATACATTGGGCCAAATAATATATTTGTTGTTGTGGTGAACCATAACAATGAGAAAAACATCTAGTAAGGGACGCGGACGTGGACATGGTCGTGGTGGTGTTAGTGGACCCTCTGGTGCTGGGAGAGGACGTGGCCGTTCTGCCACATCCACACGTCCTAGTGTACCAACTACCTCAGGTCCCAGTAGCCGCCAGAATTTACAGCGATATATGGTGGGGCCCAATGCCGTTCTAAGGATGGTAAGGCCTGAGCAGGTACAGGCATTAGTCAATTGGGTGGCCGACAGTGGATCCAGCACGTTCACATTATCTCCCACCCAGTCTTCTGCAGAAAGCGCACAGATGGCGCCTGAAAACCAACCCCATCAGTCTGTCACATCACCCCCATGCATACCAGGGAAACTGTCTCAGCCTCAAGTTATGCAGCAGTCTCTTATGCTGTTTGAAGACTCCGCTGGCAGGGTTTCCCAAGGGCATCCACCTAGCCCTTCCCCAGCGGTGAAAGACATAGAATGCACTGACGCACAACCACTTATGTTTCCTGATGATGAGGACATGGGAATACCACCTCAGCATGTCTCTGATGATGACGAAACACAGGTGCCAACTGCTGCGTCTTTCTGCAGTGTGCAGACTGAACAGGAGGTCAGGGATCAAGACTGGGTGGAAGACGATGCAGGGGACGATGAGGTCCTAGACCCCACATGGAATGAAGGTCGTGCCACTGACTTTCACAGTTCGGAGGAAGAGGCAGTGGTGAGACCGAGCCAACAGCGTAGCAAAAGAGGGAGCAGTGGGCAAAAGCAGAACACCCGCCGCCAAGAGACTCCGCCTGCTACTGACCGCCGCCATCTGGGACCGAGCACCCCAAAGGCAGCTTCAAGGAGTTCCCTGGCATGGCACTTCTTCAAACAATGTGCTGACGACAAGACCCGAGTGGTTTGCACGCTGTGCCATCAGAGCCTGAAGCGAGGCATTACCGTTCTGAACCTGAGCACAACCTGCATGACCAGGCACCTGCATGCAAAGCATGAACTGCAGTGGAGTAAACACCTTAAAACCAAGGAAGTCACTCAGGCTCCCCCTGCTACCTCTTCTGCTGCTGCCGCCTCGGCCTATTCTGCTGCTGCCGCCTCGGCCTCTTCCTCCGCCTCTGGAGGAACGTTGGCACCTGCCGCCCAGCAAACAGGGGATGTACCACCAACACCACCACCACCACCTCCGTCACCAAGCGTCTCAACCATGTCACACGCCAGCGTTCAGCTCTCCATCTCACAAACATTTGATAGAAAGCGTAAATTCCCACCTAGCCACCCTCGATCCCTGGCCCTGAATGCCAGCATTTCTAAACTACTGGCCTATGAAATGCTGTCATTTAGGCTGGTGGACACAGACAGCTTCAAACAGCTCATGTCGCTTGCTGTCCCACAGTATGTTGTTCCCAGCCGGCACTACTTCTCCAAGAGAGCCGTGCCTTCCCTGCACAACCAAGTATCCGATAAAATCAAGTGTGCACTGCGCAACGCCATCTGTGGCAAGGTCCACCTAACCACAGATACGTGGACCAGTAAGCACGGCCAGGGACGCTATATCTCCCTAACTGCACACTGGGTAAATGTAGTGGCAGCTGGGCCCCAGGCGGAGAGCTGTTTGGCGCACGTCCTTCCGCCGCCAAGGATCGCAGGGCAACATTCTTTGCCTCCTGTTGCCACCTCCTCCTTCTCGGCTTCCTCCTCCTCTTCTTCCACCTGCTCATCCAGTCAGCCACACACCTTCACCACCAACTTCAGCACAGCCCGGGGTAAACGTCAGCAGGCCATTCTGAAACTCATATGTTTGGGGGACAGGCCCCACACCGCACAGGAGTTGTGGCGGGGTATTGAACAACAGACCGACGAGTGGTTGCTGCCGGTGAGCCTCAAGCCCGGCCTGGTGGTGTGTGATAATGGGCGAAATCTCGTTGCAGCTCTGGGACTAGCCAATTTGACGCACATCCCTTGCTTGGCGCATGTGCTGAATTTGGTGGTGCAGAAGTTCATTCACAACTACCCCGACATGTCAGAGCTGCTGCATAAAGTGCGGGCCGTCTGTTCGCGCTTCCGGCGTTCACATCCTGCCGCTGCTCGCCTGTCTGCGCTACAGCGTAACTTCGGCCTTCCCGCTCACCGCCTCATATGCGACGTGCCCACCAGGTGGAACTCCACCTTGCACATGCTGGACAGACTGTGCGAGCAGCAGCAGGCCATAGTGGAGTTTCAGCTGCAGCACGCACGGGTCAGTCGCACTACAGAACAGCACCACTTCACCACCAATGACTGGGCCTCCATGCGAGACCTGTGTGCCCTGTTGCGCTGTTTCGAGTACTCCACCAACATGGCCAGTGGCGATGACACCGTTATCAGCGTTACAATACCACTTCTATGTCTCCTTGAGAAAACACTTAGGGCGATGATGGAAGAGGAGGTGGCCCAGGAGGAGGAGGAGGAGGAGGAGGAAGAGGGGTCATTTTTAGCACTTTCAGGCCAGTCTCTTCGAAGTGACTCAGAGGGAGGTTTTTGGCAACAGCAGAGGCCAGGTACAAATGTGGCCAGCCAGGGCCCACTACTGGAGGACGAGGAGGACGAGGATGAGGAGGAGGTGGAGGAGGATGAGGATGAAGCATGGTCACAGCGGGGTGGCACCCAACGCAGCTCGGGTCCATCACTGGTGCGTGGCTGGGGGGAAAGGCAGGACGATGACGATACGCCTCCCACAGAGGACAGCTTGTCCTTACCCCTGGGCAGCCTGGCACACATGAGCGACTACATGCTGCAGTGCCTGCGCAACGACAGCAGAGTTGCCCACATTTTAACCTGTGCGGACTACTGGGTTGCCACCCTGCTGGATCCACGCTACAAAGACAATGTGCCCACCTTACTTCCTGCACTGGAGCGTGATAGGAAGATGCGCGAGTACAAGCGCACGTTGGTAGACGCGCTACTGAGAGCATTCCCAAATGTCACAGGGGAACAAGTGGAAGCCCAAGGCCAAGGCAGAGGAGGAGCAAGAGGTCGCCAAGGCAGCTGTGTCACGGCCAGCTCCTCTGAGGGCAGGGTTAGCATGGCAGAGATGTGGAAAACTTTTGTCAACACGCCACAGCTAACTGCACCACCACCTGATACGCAACGTGTTAGCAGGAGGCAACATTTCACTAACATGGTGGAACAGTACGTGTGCACACCCCTCCACGTACTGACTGATGGTTCGGCCCCATTCAACTTCTGGGTCTCTAAATTGTCCACGTGGCCAGAGCTAGCCTTTTATGCCTTGGAGGTGCTGGCCTGCCCGGCAGCCAGCGTTTTGTCTGAACGTGTATTCAGCACGGCAGGGGGCGTCATTACAGACAAACGCAGCCGCCTGTCTACAGCCAATGTGGACAAGCTGACGTTCATAAAAATGAACCAGGCATGGATCCCACAGGACCTGTCCGTCCCTTGTCCAGATTAGACATTAACTACCTCCCCATAACCATATATTATTGGACTCCAGGGCACTTCCTCATTCAATCCTATTTTTATTTTCATTTTACCATTATATTGCAAGGCTACCCAAAGTTGAATGAACCTCTCCTCTGCCTGTGTGCTAGGCCTAAATATATGCCAATGGATTGTTGCAGTGGTGGCTGACGTGAAGCCTCATTCTCTGCTATGACATGCAGACTGATTCTCTGGTGACATGAAGCCAGATTGTCTGTTACGGGACCTCTCTCCTCTGCCTGGGTGCTGGGCCTGAATTTATGACAATGGACTGTTGCAGTGGTGGGTGACGTGAAGCCTGATTCTCTGCTATGACATGCAGACTGATTCTCTGGTGACATGAAGCCAGATCCTCTGTTACGGGACCTCTCTCCTCTGCCTGGGTGCTGGGCCTAAATTTATGAAAATGGACTGTTGCAGTGGTGGGTGACGTGAAGCCTCATTCTCTGCTATGACATGCAGACTGATTCTCTGCTGACATGAAGCCAGATTGTCTGTTACGGGACCTCTCTCCTCTGCCTGTGTGCTAGGCCTAAATATATGCCAATGGATTGTTGCAGTGGTGGCTGACGTGAAGCCTGATTCTCTGCTATGACATGCAGACTGATTCTCTGGTGACATGAAGCCAGATCCTCTGTTACGGGACCTCTCTCCTCTGCCTGGGTGCTGGGCCTAAATATCTGACAATGGACTGTTGCATTGGTGGCTGACGTGAAGCCTGATTCTCTGCTATGATATGAAGACTGATTCTCTGCTGACATGAAGCCAGATTGTCTGTTACGGGACCTCTCTCCTCTGCCTGTGTGCTAGGCCTAAATATATGCCAATGGATTGTTGCAGTGGTGGCTGACGTGAAGCCTGATTCTCTGCTATGACATGCAGACTGATTCTCTGGTGACATGAAGCCAGATCCTCTGTTACGGGACCTCTCTCCTCTGCCTGGGTGCTGGGCCTAAATTTATGAAAATGGACTGTTGCAGTGGTGGGTGACGTGAAGCCTGATTCTCTGCTATGACATGCAGACTGATTCTCTGGTGACATGAAGCCAGATCCTCTGTTACGGGACCTCTCTCCTCTGCCTGGGTGCTGGGCCTAAATTTATGAAAATGGACTGTTGCAGTGGTGGGTGACGTGAAGCCTCATTCTCTGCTATGACATGCAGACTGATTCTCTGCTGACATGAAGCCAGATTGTCTGTTACGGGACCTCTCTCCTCTGCCTGGGTGCCGGGGCCTAAATATCTGAGAATGGACTGTTCCAGTGGTGGGTAACGGGAAGCCAGATTCTCTGCTATGATATGAAGACTGATTCTCTGCTGACATGAAGCCAGATTGTCTGTTACGGGACCTCTCTCCTCTGCCTGGGTGCTGGGCCTAAATTTATGAAAATGGACTATTACAGTGGTGGGTGACGTGAAGCCTGATTCTCTGCTATGACATGAAGACTGATTCTCTGCTGACATGAAGCCAGATTGTCTGTTACGGGACCTCTCTCCTCTGCCTGGGTGCCGGGGCCTAAATATCTGAGAATGGACTGTTCCAGTGGTGGGTGACGGGAAGCCAGATTCTCTGCTATGGAACCTCTCTCCAATTGATTTTGGTTAATTTTTATTTATTTAATTTTTATTTTAATTAATTTCCCTATCCACATTTGTTTGCAGGGGATTTACCTACATGTTGCTGCCTTTTGCAGCCCTCTAGCCCTTTCCTGGGCTGTTTTACAGCCGTTTTAGTGCCGAAAAGTTCGGGTCCCCATTGACTTCAATGGGGTTCGGGTTCGGGACGAAGTTCGGATCGGGTTCGGATCCCGAACCCGAACATTTCCGGGATGTTCGGCCGAACTTCTCGAACCCGAACATCCAGGTGTTCGCTCAACTCTAATTTTGTGGCCTATTTAAATACAATCCGAGAACTATTTACGCAGGTCACTTTTGTTGTTATTTGCGTTAAAAGCGTTTATTGCTATATTTCTAGAGAAAAAGAGACTAAGTTCATATTTACTGTTATTTATGCTAAAAGTGTCTCTTGTCATATTTCACAACAATACGAGAAAAATAGACGCAGTTCACATTTGGTGTTATTTGCGCTAAAAGTGTCTATTGCTATATTTCTAGAGAAAAATAGACTTACTGTAGGTCATATTTGGTGTTATTTGCGCTAAAAGCGTTTATTTCAGTAGAAAATGAGAAAAATATAAGCAGTTCACTTTTTCTGTTATTTATTCTGAAATTGACTAGTGGCCTATTTTAGTCCAATACGAGAAATATATTCTCAGTTCACATTTGCTGTTATTTGTGCAGAAATAATTTTGTGGCCTATTTTAGTACAAAAAGAAAAACATATTAGTTGCTTTTAGGGGTGTTTTAATTTCCATTTCATTTGTTTTGTTCAGCTACAAGTATGTCAGGCAGAGAAGTGCCAGGCCATGCACAGAGGAGTGGCAGAGACATGAATGTTTCTGGCGCAAGTAGAGGTTGAACCAGATATAAACAAAGAAGAGGCAGGGAGGCACAACCCGAATCCCCTGGTCAATACCCGCAGCACGAACAGCACAGATGCGGAGGTGTAAAAGTAATCAAGAGAAACTGCAGACAAGTGGTGCCGTCTCGAGACGGCCGTTTCGCGCAAAGCTGTGCTTCTTTAGGCTGCTGATGTGGGAACGTGTCCTCACATTGCCTTTTAAACTAACCCAGGGGGAGTTGCCATGACAACATATGACGCTCCAATCCCATTACAGGTGAAATCACTTAAAAAGACAGAACGTCTATAATTAATAGCAGACATAATGCAAACAGCAAGGACATCATAAGAAAACACTAAGATCATTACGGTCATTTAATCCTATTTCACCTAGGGCATTCGTACACAAGGATCTATCTAGCCTACTTCTGTAATAACCTTTGCCTGTCCCCTCCCGCAGGCAGGTTGGGCACTATTTCAATGAAATTCCAGCAGAATCAATAAACATAAATATTATGTAGTATATAAATATTAGTAATTCCAGCACAAAGAGAAAAAACCCTAAAACAACAATATTAATGGTATACCTTAAAAGGGAATCCCAGTTGGGTCCACTATATATGACAACAATAATATACAAAAGGAAGGTGTAACCGATAATCACATCCAGTATAAATTAGTAACCTGGGGTGAGGGGATAATTATCCCTATATATACCCCTATCCTATGACCTCAGCCCAGGGAGGGCTCCTGAAGGTGGAGACCCCCTGTCCACGTACCTATTCTACTACCCCTCACAGGCCCCTATAAGGGTGCAGCAGAGTTGGTTCTGAATTGCCCCAAGTGTGAGGTGAGGATAATAATTAATCATACAAATATAGATCAACTGGATGGAATGAAAAAAGAACAAGAAAAAGACAATTCAATTAGTACAGATATATACAAAACACACGATTGGTCAGGGTTGATTTGATAATCATACACCTTAACTACCTCGACGCGTTTCCCCCTAGACAATGCTATGGGATCATCAGGAGGTGAAATAAAAACTGTTAGTCTATACAGAATAAATGCAACCATATAGATACTGGCGTACAGCCAGGTCACACAAAAAAGTACTACAAGATAAACACCGGCATATAGCCAGGTCGCACAGACAAAGTAGGATAATCGCTCTACATTAAATCAATTCGGCGGGATATAGTCAGGCCAATGGATATGCTTGATAGCATTATATCAGGCCAGTTATATGCACATTTTGATAATCATACCTGCATCAGACTCCTTTAAAGGTAGATGGTATATTCCGCATCCTATAGGGCAGAAAATGATCATGTACCAAGGTCAATTTGGTGTTCATCATCTAGCTATAGATAAGTTCAATGATCAGTGCGGACTCACAGTTCAGATGGTAGGGAAGATCCCAGCCAGATATTATTTCTGTTGTCCCCCTATCATGGAGTCCTGGTAAGGCCCACACTAAAATCAGAATTATAATCACCAATAGTGCTTATGTTGAATACACATTAGAGTACGCACTGTGCGTTCCAGAGACTGGAAGAGCAGCACAGCATTGTCTGTGCCTCTCTGTCTTTGGATAACCGGAACATCTACCTTGTGGAACGCATATGCGTTCCAGTGACAGGAAGTGGGGCCTAACCTGGAAGCCAGGTGAACTACCAATACGGCCGGAGGGTGCTAAGTGGTAGCACGTTAAAAACAGCTGCAGCATTAGTCTTAAATCGCCTACCAGGGGGAATATGAGCAGAGGGAAGGACTCCAGCATGTACGTTAAATCTACTTTGGTCACTTGAACCATAGGTCTTTGATACTCTAATGTGTATTCAACATAAGCACTATTGGTGATTATAATTCTTGATTTTAGTGTGGGCCTTACCAGGACTCCATGATAGGGGGACAACAGAAATAATATCTGGCTGGGATCTTCCCTACCATCTGAACTGTGAGTCCGCACTGATCATTGAACTTATCTATAGCTAGATGATGAACACCAAATTGACCTTGGTACATGATCATTTTCTGCCCTATAGGATGCGGAATATACCATCTACCTTTAAAGGAGTCTGATGCAGGTATGATTATCAAAATGTGCATATAACTGGCCTGATATAATGCTATCAAGCATATCCATTGGCCTGACTATATCCCGCCGAATTGATTTAATGTAGAGCGATTATCCTACTTTGTCTGTGCGACCTGGCTATATGCCGGTGTTTATCTTGTAGCACTTTTTTGTGTGACCTAGCTGTACGCCAGTATCTATATGGTTGCATTTATTCTGTATAGACTAACCGTTTTTATTTCACCTCCTGATGATCCCATAGCATTGTCTAGGGGGAAACGCGTCGAGGTAGTTAAGGTGTATGATTATCAAATCAACCCTGACCAATCGTATGTTTTGTATATGTCTGTACTAATTGTATTGTCTTTTTCCTTGTTCTTTTTCATTCCATCCAGTTGATCTATATTTTTATTTATTTTTTATTTATATTTTTATTGTAAATTTCACAGTATAACAGGAAATAACAAAGTATCAAGGTATAGGCTCGCAGGCCTCGCCAGTGTATTAAAAAGTACAGATCGGATATGGATTAAATACCAGTACAATGCACAGTACATACGTAAGGATACACTGTCAATCACTAGCTCCTATGGGAAGGATTTTCAATAAGTGAGACATTCATGAGGTTAGAGAAACAGGGGCCTAGAAAAGGCCATAAGACCGGATAGAGAGGTGTTTTTATCCATTATTTGGGATGTTATCATAGTGATGCCTATGGCATGATGTGCGCTTGTGTACAATAGTTACAAAGGCATACCAGCTAAATTAGGTTCCAAGCGATAAACTAAGGTTTAGGGGATCTGTATTTAGCCCACAATGACCATTTTTTGAGGAAAGACAAATGCGTACGAGATTCCCAAGAAGATAGTTCCTCAAACCTGTAGATCTGGTCAATTTTTTGAAGTCCATTGGTCTAAGGTTGGGACAGTGGGCTGAAGCCAAAATTTAGGGAGTTGCAGGCGAGCCGCCAATATCATCTATGTAAATACAAATGGTGGTTTTGCATTCCCCTTTTCTTGAGAGAATGAGAGGAGAGCAATTTGCGGAGAAGGCTGGATCGTTGTGCCACAAACACTGTTTGCAGTAGAGAAGACTTCGCACCACCATTTCTGGATAAGGGGGCACGTCCACCAAATATGTAGGAAGGTTCCTCTCTCCCCAAGGCACCTCCAGCACGCAGTCAGAAGCCGCTCTAGCAAATCTCGATATCTTATCAGGCGTATTGTACCATCTTGTAAGAATTTTGTAGCTATTTTCCTGGATTCTGACACAGCGGGAGGCTCCATGGGGAGCATCAAGAAATTTAGGTAGAGACTCAAAAGGAAATGTGATATTTAGATCCAATTCCCATTGCGTGACAAAGGATGGTTTGGCCAACATAGGAGGTAGCCGCAGTTTGCTGTATATCCGTGAGGTAAGTTTCCTGGGTAATGTTTGTAAGGCAATCAGAGCTTCTAACCAAACTAAGGGACGAAGGAGATCCCCTACTTTAATATGCTGTTTTAGGTAGGCCCTGAGGTAAGCAATTGAAATAAAGTCTCGTGGATGAGGGTTAAGCAGGGCATTTGTGTCTCTTGAGTCCATCCATATTCCAGCAGGGAGAGCTAAAGAAATTAATGGAGCTGAAGAGGACATCAGCCTTATTGAGGTAGCTTCTCTTAAAGTGGGAGGGGCCGTATTCAGTACATCTGCTACAGTCAATGTGGGCGAAGGGAATGGGATGGAACAGTGTGTGGAGGATAACCACTTCCATGCTTCCAATGTGGCTCCGATAATTGGGTAATGAGACATGTGACCAGAATAAAATGTCTCTTGGCCCAAAATAAGTGCTCTAGCTGGTCTATTCAGAATTTCCAGTTCCATCTGGACCACTGTGGAAGATGGAGAGGTGCTTAGCCAAGCTAATGCACGGGAGAGAAGGATGGCCTTCCCATACAACTCAGGGCTCAGTAAGCCTATTCCCCCAGCATGCCTAGGCTTAATAAGAAGTGCAGAGGAGAGTCTTGCTTTCCTCCCATTCCAAATGAAGGAACTGAATTTTTTCATAATCGAAATGTAATAGTGTTTGGGGATAGAAATGGGGAGAACTTGCTGCAAATATGTGAGTCTGGGAAGTATTAAGGAAGATATAAGGTTTTTTCGACCAAACCAGGAGAGTGTTGGATTGGATCTGGCCAAGTTGTCAATGGAATCAATGATAGATTTTTTTAAGGGGATATAGTTAAGAGAAAAGAGTTCCGTTATTTCTGGGCTAATTTTAACCCCTAAGTATGTGATGTTGGGGGAAGACCAATTAAATGGGGAGTCCTTCATTAGAAGGCATTTTGTTGCCTGGGAACACCTAAGCAAAGGACTAATGATTTATTAGCGTTAATTTTAAAATCTGACATCATGCTGTATGCATTCAGGTGGGACTGAATTCGGGGTAGGGACCAGTTGATCTATATTTGTATGATTAATTATTATCCTCACCTCACACCTGGGGCAATTCAGAACCAACTCTGCTGCACCCTTATAGGGACCTGTGAGGGGTAGTAGAATAGGTACGTGGACAGGGGGTCTCCACCTTCAGGAGCCCTCCCTGGGCTGAGGTCATAGGATGGGGGTAGATATAGGGATAATTATCCCCTCACCCCAGGTTACTAATTTACACCTTCCTTTTGTATAATATTGATGTCATATATAGTGGACCCAACTGGGATCCCTTTTAAAGTATACCATTAAAATTGTTCTTGACACAGTATTTCAATGCTAGCAAATTCTAAGGTTTTGCAGTTCCCATTGTGTGTCTCCCTCACATGTTTTACGAGTTAAGGGCAACCGTTGCCTGATTTTATGGAATTCATGTGCTCTCTTATCCTTTCAAAAAGACATCTGATAGTTTTGCCTATATAGAAATTTCCGCAGCCACATGAGATCACATACACAACAAAAGTGCTTCTGCAAGAAATAAAATCTGTCACTCTATGTTGAACACCTCCAAAACTGAGGATACTCTTCTGAGAATTATATCTACAGAAAGAGCAGTTTCCGCATTTATAATTACCCTTAGGTCATCTCTCATATAACTCACTGCGGTTTTTATCCATAGTGAAGCGACTCCTCACCAACTTGTCTCTAACGGTGTGACTCTTTCTGAACGTTATAAATGGTCTGTCTTCATACTCTGCGAGCGCTTCATCCCTTCTGACAATCTCCCAATGTTTATATATAGTTTTCCTTATATCCTCTGCCATAGGGCTAAACTTAAAGGAGAATACGAACATCTTTTTCTTAATCTGGCCTGAATTTCAAGGTTTATTAACCTCTGGGTTTCTGCTCTCATTCGTGAGGAGATCACTTTGGGAGAATTCACTCGCTCTTTTCAGGGCCACATCTCTTGTGGGTAAACCCTCTTCCTTAATCTCTCGGCTAACTCTGTAGCCTGTTTCTCAAAGCCCTCGTTAGTCTGTAAAATTGCCCATACGGGACTGATTTCTTCACTGTATATGGGTTGGAAGCTGTCATGGTGGAGCAAGGAGTTGGTCGCCGTGGGTTTACGATGTCCACTGGTGACCAACTCATCGCCAACCACCCGGACAAACGCATCCCAAAAAGAAATCAAGTTTAGAGCCTCCAAAATTCATTGTGAAGAACATGCCCATCTCATTAGTAGCATTAAGATGGGCAACAAACTCTGTGTATTGTTTTCTAGAGCCAGACCGTATCAAAAACATATCGTTGTTGAAGCAAAGTAAGGGGTCGTGGCAGCAGTAGTCGCAGAAAGAGGCCTGAGCTCCCAGTGTAATCTACCAATCGTGTCTTGACCAGCAACCCGGCAGTTCTTGACTGGTTAACTAAGTCATCCACGTCATCCTAAGTGACATCAGACAACTCCAGCCAACAGTTGGTGGGTTCGTCAAACACAACTCTTAGTTGGCATGGCCCGGGAGCAGGCCCTGTGCCCTCATCTGTCCTCAACCTGGCTCTGTCCTTTTCTGTCCCCTCACCACAATAAGTAGTATATGCTGTAGGCTCTGCTCCACTTTTAAGTGAGAAACAGCTACTAGAGGACAATCAGCAGCTACTGCCCAGCCAAGATCTGGAGGAGACATCCGCCGCTTCCTCAGCTAGTCAGGCAAGTAGTGATAAGGAGAGTGGCACAAAAGCTTATGCTGCGAGTGATCAGGCTCCTGACCAAGAGGCCGTTGAGAAGTAGATAAGTGATGTTCAAACACTAATCGATGATGATGAAGCCGATCGCACTTGGGAGCCGGGTGCAGAAGGGGCATCATCCTCATCAGGAGAAGAGGGTGGCAGCTTGCCCATGAGGCAGCGGCGGAGCCAGCAAGGTTGTAGCATGGCTCGGAGTCAGCAGGGTGGCAGCAGTGGAAGGTCGGGAGCCAAACGTGCCCGGGGTAGACCACCTGCTTCACAGCACCCTACCTGCGAGTGAAGTAGTGGTGCAGGGGTTCCCGGAGGCAGCGGAAGTAGCAATCAGTCAGTGTGGACTGTTGGGGGGAAAATCACCTAATCGGCGGTGTGGCAGTTTTTTTTTAAAGCGCCAGAGGAGGTAAACGTAGCCATATGTCACATCTGTGGTCAGAGGTGAAGCGTGGCCAGGGTGCCTATGTTGGCATTACGGCCCTGTGTCAACATATGCAGTGTTGCCATACAGTGGCCTGGGAGAACTGTGGCTCCGATGTGGTGGTCCAGCCTGCCGCAGCAACCGCTACATCACCCAGTGGCATGCACCCAGTTTCAGCCAGTCAAGGCTCCATCACCTCCAAAGGGAGCTGTCTGTAAATCCCATCTTCTGCTGGTCCAGATGCTCCTGCTCTTACTCCTCATCAGTAATTCTGTCAGCAATCAGTCACCAAAGTGATTGCCAACAGTATGCGTGCATACATCCAACGGCACAGAAGCAGAATGTGCTCCTGTCCTGTCAGGATGAATCAGGTGTGGGTCAGCCAGGATTTCCAACCACCAATTCCTGTTGCATCAGACTAGATCATCCATGGTGCCACACCAACACTTTGATAGAAGAGACTGTTTTATTCTGACTACCTGCCTCAGTTACTACTTTTATGCTACAAGTCGCCTGATGCCACACATCTGATGGCAACAGCTCTTCATTTCACCCACCTTCGTCAGTGGGTACTGAAATTGTCACCCATCGCTTCCCCACTCTGTTACCGAGTCACTTTCAGGTCTCCTGATGCAGCTGCTGCTGCCATCTTCACACTGTCACCTTGACACTCGCTGGCCTCATCATACTGCTGCCATCTACAGACTCATTGGGCCAATCTGTGGTGTCCTCATGCTGCTTTCCACCTCACCACTATGTCATAGATCCACTATGTGGACTTCTCATGCTGTTCCCACCCTCTCCACTTCATGACTGGTCCACTATTTTGGCTTTCAGCCTGGATGACATCATCATTTATTTGACCTTTCTTTTGATCTGTCAGAAGGAAGGAAAAATGAGCAGCTCAACGGATCTTGTCTGTGTAGCAGCTGTAAGGCCTATATGGTCCCATCAGAATTATTTGGTAGCCAAACTGCAGGAGTGGGTACAAAACACAGAAGACATGCACATATTCCATTCCCGTGTCATCTCTGTTTTAGATCCACTCCTGTATTTTTGGGGCATTAGCAATACTGATGGATTATTGAGCAAATGCTGACCGAGTGAAGGCGTATGGTCCGCAGACAGGATCCATTTTTTGTGGGTTATTGTTCTGGCGGATCAGAGGAAGGGCAAATTAATCAGTGACATCAACACAAACTTACTGCTGACACCCTCTCAACTCTGTCAAGGGGAGGCTCTACTTGTATAAGCGTTTAATAGAACAGGTTCTGTAGACATCTATGTGGAATCAGATGACGAGGGTGTAAAAGGAGTGTGCTTCTTTACACTAACATCAAACTGTAAGGTTGAGTTAATAATTGAGTTATTTGGTCGGGTTTTGCCCCATTACTGCCCAAATAAGTGAAGTGTGCAGTGTGATTCTAATAGCGACTCCTGTCATCTGCATGTCATACTGACTGACAGTATTATTTCACTACCCCAGCACACTCCCTATGCATGTTACTGCATGGCACAGTGTTCTACACCCATATAAAGGCTCTATGCAGTCCGGAAGTAGCCATTTTTTATAGCAATTCGATTCAATTTGAAGCAATTTTTTTCTGAACTGGCCAAATCAAATTTTTGAGAAATTCGCTCATCTCTACTTATCTATAAAAGAACATGAACACCTAAAAATAAGTAGCAACAGGCTGCAATTTCACCCAAATTACAGAATCAAGGATTAATAGAATTGTTTATGTATAAAAGAACATGAACAACCCAAAATCAGTATTATCAGGCCGCAATTTAACACCAGAATCAAGGATAAATGGAATTACTTATGTATAAGAGAACAAGAACACCCCAAAATCAGTAGTATCAGACCACAATTTCACCACAATTATAGAACCAAGGTTTAATGGAATTACTTCTGTAAAATAACAATCTTAACACCTCAAAATCAGTAGTATCAGGTGGCAACTTTACCTCAGAATCAAGGATTAATGGAATTACTTATGTATAAAAGAATGTGATCACCCCAAAAGCAGTAGTATCAGGCTACAATTTCACCCCAGAATCAAGGATAAATGGAATTACTTCTGCATAATAGAAAATAAACACTCCAAAATCAGTAGTATCAGATCGGAATTTCATCCCAATTACAGAATCAAGGATTAATGGAATTACTCATTAGAGATGGCCTTGCGGTTCGAACGGCGGTTGTTTTGCGGCAAACTTTACTTGTTCGCGATTCGCTGAATGTGCGAACATATGGCGATGTTTCCATGCGCCATATTATTTTGCATTGCACCGAACTTTGACCCATGACACATACATCATGTGGGACAGGACAGCAAATTGAAACGTTTCAGCACATTTTAACAGTGTAGGGAGAAGTTGCTGTGTGGAGCAGGGACAGACTGATAGGGCCAAAAGCCAGCTAATAGGGCCACAAAAGTCATTTGAAGTACTGGTATAGGTGTGCTATCGATAGGTGTTATACACTGAGGGGTGTGATCTACTTATAATATACTTTCTAACATAGAAAGTATATTATAGTGCATTTGTATTTTGCAGCAGTTGTGTGTGGGTATGCTGAGATACTGCAGCTATATAGAGGGACAAACTCTATTGGAATAACTATGTCGCAACTGGTGTGATATACCTGTTGCCCCCCCAAAAAATGATTGAGGGGTGTGAATTACCTATAATATATTTTCTGACATAGAAAGTATATAGTGTGTGTGTGCGGTTCTGCTGTGATACCGGAGGTATATAGAGGGACAAGCGCTATTGGAACAACTGCTTGCAACGGGTGTGATATACCTGTTGCCCCCCAAAAAACTAATTGAGGGGAGCAATATACCCGCTTCCACAAAATACTGATTAAAATTAAAAGGTTTGACATATCTGCTTTCACAAAATACTAATTGAGGGGTGCGACATAGCTGCTTCCACAAAATGCTGATTGAGGGGTGCGATATACCTGCTTCCACCAAATATTGATTAAGAAGTTCTATATACCTGCTTCCACGAAATACAGATTGAGGGGTGTAATATACCTGCTTCCGAAAAATACTGATAAAAGGGGCTTGATATACCTTCTTCAACCAAATATGGATTGAGGCCTGTGATATACCTGCTTCCACAAAATACTGATTAAGGGGTTTGATAAACCTGCTTCCACAAAATACTGATTGAGGGGTGCGATATACATGCTTCAGCAAAATACTGATTAAGGGGTGTGATAAACCTGCTTCCAACAAATATTGATTAAGGGGTACAATATACCTGCTTCCACAAAATACTGATTAAGGGGATTGATATACCTGCTTCCACAAAATACAGACTGAGGGGTGCTATACCTGCTTCCAACAAATATTGATTAAGGGGTTCTATATGCTTCCACAAAATACTGATTGAGGGGTGCAATAAAATTGCTTCTGCAAAATACTGATTAAGGGGACTGATATACCTGATTCCACAAAATATTGATTATGGGGTTTGAAACAACTGCTTCCACCAAATATTCTATATAACTTCTACCAAATATTCTATATAACTGCTTCCAAAAATAACAGATTGAGGGATGCAATATACCTGCTTCCACCAAATATTGATTATGGGGTTCTTTATACCTGCTTCCAAAAAATACTGATTGAGGGGTGTGATATACCTGCTTCCACCAAATACTGATTAAGGGGATTAATATACCTAATTCCACCAATTATTTATTGAGGCCTGCGATACACCTGCTTCCACAAAATACTGATTGAGGAGTGCAATATACCTGTTTCCGCAAAATACTGATTAAGAGGTTTGATATACCTACTTCCAAAAAATATAGATTGAGGGGTGTGATATACCTGCTTCCACCAAATTTTAAATAAGGGGTTCTATATACCTGCTTCCACAAAATACAGATTGAAGGGGTGCAATATACCTGCTTCCACAAAATATTTTTTTGTCTTAATTGTTTTTATTAGATTTTCAAGATTTAAGGCATAATTACAATAAAGATGCACTTCAGTGACATCTATGGTAGTTGAGTTATTTAAAACAAATAACAATTCAATGACATAACTATTGTCAAAAAATAACACCACTGATTTGCGATGATCAATATCCACGGCTGGTGCACATTTTTATGTGGATTTTTAGAAGCTGACCAAGAACAGAAGCCTTATATACGTGGTAATTAGTAATTAGAGGCCAACCCCCTCCACTTTACTTTTAAACGCCATTTGTAAAAGAGATCTGGGATTCAAAAGCGCAAATGTGTGCATAGTGAGAGAAAACAACAACATATCCCCCCTATATTTCCTTTCATACCATTTCACAGTGTGGAGATACCATCCAAAATTGCCACTGTTTCATTAACTTTTGGAAAGAACCATTACCCAGTGCTATATTTTTTTTTCATAAGCAAAAGTAGTGTTAATTGCGGACAATAAATTTCCTATTTGCGGCACTTCCTGAGATTTCCATCTCCGCAATAGCATCAATTTGGCCAAAACACAAAATATGCATACCAATTTTCTACTTTCTACAGGGAAGTCATCCGCCCCAACTAGAAGTAGGGCAAGTTGCGGTGTCCACCTAAACTTCTGTGGAAGTAAAAGGGCCCAACAATTCTCCACATGCTTTCCAATAGATTTTAATCAATGGGCATTGTCAAAGGATGTGGAGAAGCGTCCCCCTACAACCACAGCCTCTCCAACATTCACCAGACACCCCAGGGTACATATATTGTAATGTTTCTGGTGTGTAGTACCAATGTAAAATCATTTTTCGAGCCGATTCTACATGCGTGTAACATTGCAGATGAGAATGGATTGCCTTGATTGCTCTCAGCCAATCTGAGTCCGATATAGCAATATTCAGAGATTTCTCCCATTTACGCATAGGATGAGACTTCTCAAATTGGACTGGTTGGAGCAGTGCTTCATATAGCGATTTTAGCCATTTAGAATTGCTAGAAAGGTAGATCATACCCAATTGGTTACAACCTAATTTTGCAGGGCGTAATGTTTGAAGCAGATGCCGGATTTGAAGATATTTAAAAAATTCTGACTTAGCGTCAATTGTTCCTTCAAAGATTGAAAGGACTTCAGCATCCCATTCTCATACAACGATTCCACTGTGCACGTAGCCTCTGAGTGCCACAAAGATAAATCTATGTGCGGGAGTAAAGCTCTGATAATAGAGAATGGCAATGAGGCCAGTGCTGGCAGATTCCCCCCAGTGGCTATACTATGAAATTGGTTCCAAGCTTTTATGGAAGCCAGCATTACTGGATTTAGGTTTCTTGGGACTGGGATGTCCCAAAAGGGCAAATGTAATAGGTCTGGCAAGGTAAAAGGTGATGCTTGTGCCTGTTCTACCTATATGCAAGGGATCCCCACCTTCTCCTGCTTCCAATTTCTGAGCATGGAAACTAAAGAAGCTATATAATATAATTTTATGTCTGGTACTGCAAGACCTCCCATTCCACGTGTCCTCTGAATAATGCTTTTAGCTACTCTCGGTTTCTTATTCTGCCAAATTTACTTAGACATTATATATTGCACCTTACTGAAAAATCTATTTGGCAACAGGATCGGGAGAGTGCGGTACAGATATAGGAAACGGGGGATGATAAACATCTTAAAAGCTGCAATTCTGCCCAACCATGACGTTTCATGTTTGTGAAAGTTTTCCAGATCCCTACCAATCGCTAGTAGCAAAGAATCATAATTGAGAGTATATAGTTTTGACAAAGAGGGGGTCATATTAGTACCCAAGTATTTGATGCTGTCAGTACACCAATCAAAGTCCCATCTTTTGCGAAAAAGATAATGTTAAGGCCTCCGGAATGTGGATTGGTAATGCTTGTGTCTTGGAGGAATTAAGATGGTAGTACGAGATGTTACCGTAATTTTCTATCTGGTCCATGACCGCTGCTAGGGATGTCTCTGGCTTTGTTAATGATAGGAGAGCGTCATCTGCGTATAGTGAGATTATATGTTCCTGACTTCCAATTCTAACTCCAGAAATGTGGAGATCCAACTTTATTGCTTGAGCTAATGGTTCCATGGCAATAAAAATTAATGGGGACAGTGGGCAACCTTGTCTGGTGCCGTTCGTTAGATCGAATGCCCAGGACAGGGCCCCATTGACATACGCTGGCTGTGGGGTTGCTATAGAGAGCCTCTATTGCAAGCATGATAGGACCACTAAATCCCATAGTAGAGAGCACCGAGAAGGCGAACAACCATCTGATCCTATCGAATGCCTTCTTGGCATCCAGAGCCAGGACCAACAGAGGGCAGCTCTTTTGTTTGGCCTGATGAAAGATGCCCAACATTCTTCTAGTGTTAAAGTAAGACAGTTTGGTCTGTATGGGTTATGGATAGGAGCATTGCAGCTAACCGAAGGGCTAAAAGTTCTGCGTATATTTTGATGTCTTGGTTCAGCAAGGAGATAGGCCTAAAATTTTGGGGTCTGTCAGAAGGCTTACCCGGCCTAGGTAGGGTGAAGATAATGGCCTGTAGGTTTTCATTAGGAAAAACTCCAGAGGACAAGGCAGACTGACAAGAGTCACGTAAAAAAGGACTTTGAATATGTGTAAACCATTTATAGTAATGACTAGCAAATCCATCCGGGGCCAGGTGCTTTATCCCGGGGTAAGGAGGCTATTACTTTTTCAACTTCCTTAGTGGTTATTTGGGCATTAAGGGTTTGGAGTTGTACATCTGTTAAAGTAGGTAAGTTTAGAGAACTGAGGTAAGTATATATCAAGTCAGTTAGGTTTGGGGGAGTTGGTATTGAGTCCTTTAAATTATACAGGTCGTGATAATAGGCCTGAAAACCCTCTGCTATATCCGACGGGGAGTACATTTTAATTTGCATCTTAGGATGTAAGAGATATGGGATTCTACTCTTTACCCAGTTTCGCCTTGAGACTGGCCGCCAAAAGTTTACCTGCTTGTATTCCCTTGGGAGTAATAGTGCGCCTTGGTTTTACGAAGCCCTTTTACAAAGGACTCTAACATGTGATTCCTCAGATCCTGCCTTACTTGTTTCAGAGCCTCTGCATTTGAGGGTGAGGGATTTGTTTTATTGCTGTCCTCCAGTTGTTTCAGTTTGGCGAGCAGTTGTGATGTGGCCTCTTCTTCTATTGAAGAAGCAGGTTTGGACAGTGTTAGGGGCGTATATGGATACGAGAGTGAAGAGTATGTTATTCAAGGTGCATACCAGGATCACAAACCTCCCTGTAGGGTCACTTATACTGTCAATCAGTGTGAACGCTAAAGTATTTTTTATGGCTATCAAAGTTGGAGTGAGCTTGAAAGATATGGGGGAATTGTGCATGTTGTACCCTATGCGCGTATTTGACTAGTAAGGCTAGCAAATGAGATTACCATAGTAAAGCAACTTAAAATGTAAAGTAAAGAGGTCGCATAATAAACTGTAAAAAAGCTGCAGGACGCCTCCCAGCCAGAGTGCCCGCGCCCATATCACGAAGGTGGTGGAGCATTGTACAGGCATAATTGTGGCACCATTCATGTATGTAGCATCATATAACAGTGGTAGAACATAATAACATAGAACCAGAAGCATGAATACGTAAGGTATATCCATAAGAGCCAACCGGCTCTCCGTAAACCAAAAAAAATTGGGGAATTAACGTCTCGTCTGAAGCCTAGGTTGTAACTTGTATCGACAGTCACTCAAACCTAGCATACAGGCAATGAGACCATTAACTTTCCCCGGTGAACCGACTAAGCGGACGGTGTCCCAATCTTTCTGAATTTTGTCTGGAGGGGGTCCAACGATGCTCCTTCGGCGGATCAATTGGAATGTCCCAGCTTTGCAGCACTTTTCTACCTTCTTCCATGGACTTTATTATATGCAGGTCCCCCATATGGTGTATCAGGAGGCATACCGGGAACCCCTATCTGTATTGTATCTTGGCTGTTTTCAAGGCAGATGTAATAGGGAGCAGAGCCCTTCGTAGCCTAAGCGTAGTAGCCGATAAATCCGCATACAGGGATATTTTGTGGTAGGGAGCGGGCAGTCCGCCATTTTGTCTCGTAAACGACATCAGTTGCTCCTTAATGGAGTAGAAATGTACTCTAGCAAGAACATCCCTTGGCACATTTTCCTCCAGGTGTCTGGGGCGTGGGACTCTGTGTGCCCGGTCAATCTCTAAATCTTTGTCGCTGCAGTGAGGCAAAGTGCTTTTTATCAGCGATTTCACATAAGAAGGGATGTCTTTAGCCGCAACAGTCTCTGGAATACCTTGCAGCTTAATGTTATTGAGCCTGCTGCAGTCTTCCAAGTCTGCCATCTTGTTTTTAATAGCCTCAACTTCTGCTTCTAAAGCATAATTCACATCAATAAGGTCATTGTGGGAGCCTGCAATCGCTCCAAATTTACGCTCTAGGTGGTCTGTTCTAGCCCCAATGTCCTCCAAGTCCATTCGTAAAGGAGCCACTATAGAGTGCATATCATGCAGAAGAGAGCGCCTCTGTATTAAAAGCATATCCCTCATGACAGTGTCTGTCAGAGCCATATTATTAAATGGCAGCACCAGGATCTCTGCCTCACCCGTGTCCTGAGGGCCCCCTTGTATTCTCACAGTACCTGCATGAGTAGGGTCTTCTTCAGATGATCGAGTACGCTGTGAGGTATGCGGAGGGTCTACAGGCCCTGCGGTCATTTCTCTCCCATTTGTCTGGGTTGGAGCAGTCGTGCCGCTTTCTCCCTCCTGCCCGAGAGACAAATCCTCGTCGTCATCGAGTGCAAATCTCGGGGGAGCCAGTGTATCTGACCCCTTCTTAGAGTCGGAGCTTGTAGGGGAGTGTAGGCCCTCAGTGTAGTCTCGTAAGGATGCAGTTCTTTTCCCGGCACCATCTTGAGATCTTCCCGCTTCTCTGGTGAAGTAGAATTTCATCAGCTGCGGGTGCTTCATTCACTTTTTTTCGCCCCGTCATGTCCAGATAGGGTTCCGTGACTGTTCCCTCCAGCTTTGGGTGGTTCACAGTTAAATTAGTCGCTATATAAGTTGCTGGTTTGTAGTGCTATCTCCGGAGCTGCAGCATACTACATCCGTGCGCCTCGGCAGCCAGACCACGCCCCCCGCTTCCACAAAATATTGATTAAAGGGGTTCTATATACCTGCTTCCACAAAATACTGATAAAGGGGATTGATACATGGTTCAATGGGAGTAATGACTGGGATATAACAATACCAGGGTTGTCTCTATATAGGAAAGACAGAGAAGGCAAGAAAGGGGGAAGGGTAGCCCTATATGTGAAACATAGCCTAAATTCTAATTTAATACAAGTTAGCGAGACCAATTTAGATTCAGTTTGGGTTACATTGCAGCTTCATAAGGTAACTCGTGTAGGTGTGATATGTAGACCACCTAGCCAAGTCAAAAAATTTGATGATCTACTAGTTGAGGAAATAGCTAAAATGACAATGAAAGAGGAAGCTATCATTATGGGAGACTTTAATCTTCCTGATTTAAACTGGAAAACCAAAATAGCTAGTTCTGCCAGGAGTACAGATATTCTAAATTCCCTACTGGGATTATCTTTACAGCAAGTAGTAGAGGAGCAAACCTGGAAGGAGGCCATTTTAGATTCAGTATTCACAAATGGGAATTTGGTATCTGATATTACTGTAGGGGAAAGCTTGGGATCTAGTGATCACCAGTCAGTGTGGTTTACTATAAGTACAGTGACTGAGTTATACCACACAAAAAAAACTTTTTTTTTTTTTTTTTAGAAAAACTGACTTTTCTAAAATTAGATTAGTGGTATACGAGTCCCTATCAGTTTGGAACAGTTTCAATGGAGTCCAGCAGAAATGGGACTACTTAAAAGTGGCACTATTGAAGGCAACAGATAATTGCAATAGGCTTGTCAGTAAAAGCAAAAAAAAGGACCACTGTGGTACTCAGCAGAAGTTGCCAAAATCATTAAAAACAAAAAGATAGCATTTAGTACCGTATTTTTCGCCCTATAAGACACACTTTCCCCCCCCAAAAGTGGGGGGAAAATAGCAGTGCGTCTTATGGGGCGAATGCTGCATTTTGCCGAACTGTCAATGATGCGCCGTGATGCAGCGCGGCGGGTATATCAGCTGAGACGGAGGAGGGGCTGGGGGCCGACATCTGGTTTTATAATGACAGCGGGGCCCAAGTAGTGACTGTATTCTACTACACAGGCCCTGCTCACTGTATATACCGTAATCTTATCTATAATTGCGGCATTGTTAATAGTAATCAGCGCTGTGTATTACTTACAACAAGCGCTCGGTAGCAGAGAGGAAGGAGGAGGCAGGCCGGGAGGACGGGCGCTGTCAGCGTGAGTCACTACGTCACACGCCTGCGCCGCCCACTTTATGAATGAAGCAGGCAGCATGGGCGAATGACGTATGACTCACGCTGCCAGCGCCCGTCTTTCCGGCCTGCCTCCTCCCTCCTCTCTGCTACCGAGCGCTTGTTGTAAGTAATCCACAGCGCTGATTACTAGTAACAATGCCACAATTATAGATAAGATTACGGTATATACAGTTGCTGATTACTATTAACAATGCCACAATTATAGATAAGATTACCGTATATACAGTAAGCGGGGCCCGTGTAGTAGAATATAGTCACTGCACGGGCCACGCTGTCATTATAAAACTAGATGTGACCCCCATCCCCTGTATTGGGGGTCATTCACACTACAGGGACACTGTTATGGAGGGGATCTGTGGATGACACATATGTGTCATCCACAGATCCCCCCCATAACAGTGTCATCCACAGATCCCCATAACAGTGTCATCCAGAGACCCAAGAGCCATCCACAGATCCCCCATAACAGTGTCACCCACAGATCCCCCATAACAGTGTCACCCACAGATCCCCCATAGCAGTGTCACCCACAGATCCACCATAACAGTGTCCTCAACAGATCCCCCATAATGGTGTCATCCACAGAACACCATTAGTTCAAAACCCACCAAAAGCACACTTTTTTGTTAAAAAAATTTTTTTTTCTTATTTTCCTCCTTAAAAACCTAGGTGTGTCTTATAGGGCGAAAAATACGGTAATTATAAATAAAAAAAACGAGAATGACAGGCAAATTTATAAGATTAGGTAGAGAGAGCCCAAGCAAGTTATAAGAGCTTCTAAAGCACAGGCAGAAGAGAAATTAGCTCAGTCAGTGAAAAAAGGTGATAAAACATAAATACATAAATTAAAAAAAGGAAACTAAAACAAGGAATTAACTAATTAAAAACAAAAGAAGGAAGGTATATGGAAGAAGATAAAGAACTAGCTGACTGCCTCAATGAATACTTCTGTTCAGTTTTTACAAAGGAAAATGAAGAAAGAGGACCTCAGTTAGGAAGGAAGAATAATGAATCTTTTGATGCAGGTGTCTTTACAAAGGAAGAGGTTCTAAGTCAGCTGTCTAAAATTAATACAAATAAGTCAAAGGGGCCTGATGGGATACACCCAAAGCTATTAAAAGAGCTTAGCGGTGAACTAGCAAAACCATTAACAGATTTATTTAACCAATCACTGGTAACAGGAGTCGTCCCAAAAGATTGGAAATTAGCAAATGTTGTGCCCATTCACAAGAAAGCTAGTAGGGAGGAATCGGGCAATTATAGGCCAGTAAGACTCAATAGTGGTGAAATTAATGGAAACCATACTTAAGGAGAGGATTGTGGAACAGCTAAAATCCCATGGATTGAAAGATGAAAAACAGCATGAGTTTACTTCTGGGAGATCATGTCAAACTAATCTATTTGATTTTTTTGATTGGGTGACTAAAATAAGAGATGGCAGAGGTGCAGTGGATATTGCTTATCTAGACATTAGTAAGGCTTTCAATACTGTCCCACATAGAAGGCTTATCAATAAATTGCAGTCTTTGTGTTTGGACTCCCATATTGTTGAATTAGGCAGTGGCTGAGGGACAGACAACAGAGAGTTGCAGTCAATGGAGTATATTCAGACCATGGTCTTGTTACCAGTGGGGTACCTCAGGGATCTGTTCTGGGACCCATATTGTTTAATATCTTTATCAGCGAAATTGCAGAAGGTATTGATGGTAAGGTGTGTCCTTTTGCTGATGACACAAAGATTTGTAACAGGGTTGATGTTCCTGGAGGGATACACCAAATGAAAAAGGATTTAGGAAAACTGGAGGAATGGTCAAAAATCTGGCAACTAAAATGTAATGTTGATAAGTGCAAGATAATGCACCTGGGGTGTAAAAACCCAAGAGCAGAATAAAAAATTAGTGATACAGTCCTAATCTCAGTATCTGAGAAAAGGGATTTAGGGGTCATTATTTCAGAAGACTTAAAGGTAGGCAAACAATGTCATAGAGCAGCAGGAAATGGAAGCAGAATGCTTGGGTGTATATTGAGAGGCATTAACAGTAGAAAGAGGGAGGTGCTCATGCCACTCTACAGAGCACTAGTGAGACCTCATTTGTAGTATTGTGCGCAGTACTGGAGAGCATATCTCCAGAAGGATATTGATACTTTGGAGAGAGTTCAGAGAAGAGCTACTAAACTAGCACATGGATTGCAGGATAAAACTTACCAGAAAAGATTAAAGAACCTTAACATGTACAGCTTTGAAGAAAGACGAGACAGAGGAGATATGATAGAAACTTTTAAATACATAAAGGGAATCAACAAGGTAAAAGAGGAGAGAATATTTAAAAGAAGAAAAACTGCTACAAGAAGACATTGTTTTAAATTAGAGGGGCAAAGGTTTAAAAGTAATCAGGAAGTATTACTTTACTGAGAGAGTAGTGAATGCATGGAATAGCCTTCCTGCAGAAGTGGTAGCTGCAAATACAGTGAAGGAGTTTAAGTATGGGCGGAGCCTGACCGCTGAGCATGATGGAGGTCTGAGAAAGAGCTCCTGCCGTTTAGACCCGTGTTTCAGCGCATAAAGACACCCAGACTCTGACAAATATGGTCAAAATTGGAAGAGATAAGCCCAGAGACCATCAGGCAACCCCTAAACACAAAAAGGGGCAGATGGAGATAGACCGTTTTATCAGAAAAAAGCTAGCGCTCTTACCAGCGTGGCTAAGCAAAATGGCACAGCAGCCCTTGCTACCAGACTCAGAGGAGGAGGACGGAGAAGAGTACACAGGTGCCGAGGGAGGAAGAGAAGAGGTCGATACCGTACACTCGGACGACAACAACACCATCCTCACGAGATCCTTCCTCAAAGACTCGTTGGCCCAGGCAATGGCGCCGCTGCTCCAGGAAGTAAGAGACATGAGGGAGGACGTGAAATCCCTAGGCCACAGGGTCGAATCCCTGGAAGGGAACCAAAGTCTGCTGACTAGTAGAGCGTCTGCAGTATCCGATCTCCTGGACGTACAAGCTAAATCGCTCAATACGGCTTTGATGTTAATTGAAGACCAGGAGAATCGGAGCAGAAGAAAAAACATCCGATTCAGGAGGGGCGGAGCATGCACCGGAGCTAGATGGCAGCTTGAAGTGCAGCTCTGCTGTGTAAAATTCCCCCACAGCCCTAATCAACCTGCGATTTGGACCCACAATGGTCAAGATAGGTGGCCCCAGACCTGGAGACTCACAAGGAACGAGCAAAGAGGCGATTCCAAACGAATCAATGGAGAAATTCCTGAGGAAAGCTGCTCAAGCTCATGTAGCTAAAGAATCTAAGATGGCGCCCGGCACGCCGAGAGCGGCGGGGAGCAGCATGAAGCCTGCAGCTGTCCATGAGAAGGTAAGGGACACCTCCCCTGAGACGGATACCCTGCCTATCTCTAGATCTTTTCTAAAAGACGCCCTGAATGAAGCGCTAGAACCCCTGAGATATGATCTCACCTCCATCAAGGAAGACATGCGCCACATAGGAAGAAGGGTAGAGGTGTTAGAGGACACACAGTCGGCGATAATATCGCATCAGAAAAATACCTCTTCCACGCTGTCTCAACATCAGAAGCACCTGAATGCCCTGTACACACTCCTGGAAGACCAGGAAAACAGGGGAAGACGCAATAACTTGCGTTTTAGAGGCATACCTGAGACAGTGGGCACAGTTGAAATAAATGAAGCTGTAACCAACATATGCATGCAGCTCCTGGGTCCTGACTCTACACATGAAATAATCATTGAGAGAGCACACAGAGCACTGCGCCCTAAACCCCAACCTACAGAACCGCCTAGGGATGTGATCTGTAAATTCCTACATTACCCTGTCAAGGACGCAATATTGAATAAAGCAAGAAGTTCCCCACAAATAAGTTTGGATGACTGTCCTATTTCAATATATCAGGACTTAGCACAAACCACTCTGAAGAAAAGGAGAGCCCTGAAACCACTAACTGAATGGCTGCGTAATAATAAAGTGATGTATAAGTGGCTCTTTCCCTTTGGCCTGTCTTTCCTCTTTAATGGCCAGAGATTTTCCATCTCATCATATCAGGATCTGACCAAAGCATTTGACATCCTGCAAATTAATCATCTTCACATTGAAAACTGGGACATTATTCCAGATAACATTCCAGCAGCCAATCTTCCTTCAATCGCACCGTGGGAGACACCTCGCCCAGCCAAGCCTCAAAGATCTAGAAGAGGCCGTAACTCCTCTACCCCAAGAAGACTTCCACTTAATGAAGATTAAGAGACTCCTCTTCTTACGACATACTAGAGCGTCCATTATATAAGTATAACCGCCATTTGCATGCTTTCTTTCCTTTACGCTGTCCTATATAGGCCATTTATGTTTATGTTTTTATATTCACGCCCACAAGGACAAGACCATCTCTTCCACCTGTTCTTGTACCTTGCGGGATCCAAGATTTTGATCCTTACGAGGGTAATACACCAAGTCACAATATGTTGTGTACCCCCCCTCCCCTATTATACCACTTGAGCTTCATTGCTCTTCCTCTCAGGGTTAACAAAACCTTTTGTTGTTATGTTTTTCACTTATGTTGTATGTTTTTTGTTTTAATGACAGGTTCTCTCCAGTTTCTAAGATTCATGCCAAGGTGGGAGGGTGTCTTCTCCGGACCCCAGATGCTTCACCATGGGAAGCTAAGTACCCTTATATTATACACACACAGGATCTATCAAAGCGAGCAACAGACTGATACTCCTATGATAGATGGCTGATATATGTGTAGGATCTTTCAATGTAAAGGGATTCCATGCCCCAGCTAAACGTAGTCAGGTCTTTTCCCATATGAAAAAGGAAAAATGCTCATTTCTGATGCTTCAAGAAACTCATTTCAAGTTCAATAAATATCCTGATCTTTCCCGATCCCTATTCCCACAGTGGTATCACTGCGGCTCTGATTCTGCAGCATCTAGGGGTGTCAGTATCGAGCTCCGGAGGGGACTCCCTTTTACATATGTGTCGCATATTCAGGACACTGAAGGTCGATATATCTTTCTGAAAGGAACTATCGCTAACCAATTGTACACATTTGCTAATGTATACACCCCCAATGTCAACCAGGTATCGTGGCTAGTGGAAATGCTTTCCCTTTTAGAATCCTATAAGGAAGGTGTAGTCCTCCTGGGAGGGGATCTAAATTTAACACTTGATCCCTTAATAGACTCAACTTCCGGGAAATCCGCAATCTCTTTTAGAGCCTTGAAACATCTTAAGAAAAAATTACAGCAGAGTGCATTGATTGACGCTTGGCGTCTCTTCAACCCATCCAGGAAGGACTTCACCTTCTTTTCATCACCACATCATTCCTATCACAGACTGGATTACATATTGGTGTCCAAAGAACATTTAAGCCTGTGTTCCCAGACTCGCATTGGTAACATGATTCTTTCAGACCACGCACCGTTTTTTTTAACCATGCTCGCTCCCTTATAAGAACCTAGGGCATTTCGGTGGAAACTAAATGAACAGCTAATAACCACTGAGGAAAATATAAAAATTACGAAGTCCTCATTAGAAGAATTCTTCTCCTTTAACGCACTTTCTGGAACTTCACCACACATTTTATGGGATACCCATAAGGCTTTCATGAGGGGTCATTTCATCTGCAGGGGAGCTAAAATTAAGAAAGAAAGGAAAAAACAAATGGAAGAACTCCTGTCCCGTATCCAACATTTAGAGTCCCTACATAAAAAATCCCTACTACAAACACACCTAGAAGAACTTTCTGAAGCGAAAACAAGACTGAAAAATATCCTAAATACGTCCTCAGCAAAGTTTTACCTCCATGCACAGCACAAATACTATGCGCATGGGGATAAAGCATCTAAATTTATGATGCAACGCATAAAACAAAGGAAATCTCACAATTATATTCATAAGATTAAAACTCCAGGAAAAGGAGAGGTATTCACTACCCCAGATATAGCTGAACAGTTCCAAAAATATTACTACTCTCTATATAACATAAAAGAAGAAGAGGAGGGCACTAACACCTCCACCCTTCCTTCCCCAGAAAAATCAGTTGAGGCTTACCTTACCTCTTTATCCTTGCCGAAGCTAACAGACTCCCAGTCCCAAACCCTTCAGGCTCCATTTAAACTTGACGAGATTATGACAGCTATCAAACAGCTTCCAAAAGGGAAAAGCCCGGGTCCGGATGGTTATCCTGCTCAGTACTATCGGACATTCGGAAAAATATTAGGCCCCTACCTACTGTCTAAAACTAAATAACTAATAACTAAAAAATTCTCCAGTGAGCAAGAATTCACTGAAAAAGAGACACAATTACAGAATACCGTTGAGCGATATCAGTTCCACCTAAAGGAACGGAAACATCGCCAGTTTGCAAGGGACCTTCAGGACTTTAAGGACAACAGGGCATATTTATTCTTGGACAACTCTGACCCTAGGAAAGATAGGGGTTCCGACTTATCTTCAACAGAGACGGAAGCCTCAGATAGTGATAGGGAGAAACAGGGGAACTTTCGGGGCAGAGGGAGGGGTGGACGTCGGTCCCGAGGTAGAGGTGGACGCTATACGCGTAACCAAGCCAACCAACAGGGGTTTTTTAGAACAGGGATCCCACTACCCCCTCCGGAACCGGATCACACAGGGGCCGACAGTATAATAACACCGGCCACAAATAATCAGGTGATTAATCTATCATCGAGACCCCTATCCCCTGCCGAAATTTCACTACTCGGCCGTGGACTATCATTTGTCCCCACCTCCAATTTCGAAACTTTCAATTGGATTAAAGATCTCCACCTGTTTGCACGTAGACTTAGATGGCACAAACATTTTAAAATCCAACAAAAAAAGGAAAGTCGCGAGCTTGGCATCCCGGTACAACCTTGACTCTGAACCACTATCAAATAAAGGATTTGGTCCCTTTACAGAATTAAAAAACAAAAGTTCCAGAATGCCACCACAGGGGGAAGTCTCCTGTATAGACGTGTTCCTCAAACATACGATCGCTGATTTAACTATGCTTGAACCATCTCCTTTTAAACATAACTGTAGTCAGGAGGAGAGGAGGGCAATTGGCGATCTGGAAAAAGAGTTATCCATCACCATCAAGCCATCCGACAAGGGCGGCAATGTGGTAGTGATGGACACCTCTGCATATCGTTCCATGTGTCTCACTATCTTGAAAGATGGGAGTAATTATGAATCTATTCCTATGGATCCCACCACGCAATACAGATCAGAGCTCTATGAGATTCTGTTGAAAGCAAAACTTGACCATCTTATTAGCCAGAACGAGTTTGATTTTTTATATCCTCTATTTCCAGTGATGGCTACATTTTACTGCCTACCCAAGATACACAAGGGGGGGTCAACCTTGAAAGGGCGCCCCATTGTGTCTGGGGTAGGTAGTTTATCACAAAATTGTGGAATCTATATAGATCAACTGCTTAGACCATTTGTCGAAAGTCTCCCTTCCTACATCAGGGACACCAGTGACCTTCTGACTAAACTTGAGGGTATCTCAATTGAGGAGAATTGGTTCCTCGCATCAATTGATGTAGAGGCCCTATACTCCTCAATACCCCATGAAGCAGGCATCTCAGCCATCAGTCATTTTTTGAGAGCAAGGGGCCAACAGTTCTTGAGCCATAACGATCTCATCATTGAACTCCTTCAGTTCGTACTAACACGTAATTGTTTTCTTTTTAATGGCACGTACTTCCACCAGCTCAGGGGTACTGCGATGGGCAGTTCTTGTGCGCCATCGTACGCAAATCTGCTCCTGGGTTGGTGGGAGGAAACCATGGTGTTCAGTGACCCCCCCATGATCGGCCTCAATAACGTGGTAATGTGGTCACGCTTCATAGATGACATTTTTGTCATCTGGAGCGGACCTGAACGGTCATTTAAGGAATTTGTGGCTGGCCTTAATAATAACCAAATAAATCTGCGGTTTACGTCAGTTATTGAAAAGGACCATCTGCCATTTCTGGACATCTCAATTCATAAAGGTGTGTCGGGGCAAATAGAGACCTGCGTTTATCGCAAGCCGACATCCACCAACTCTTTATTAAAGTGGGAGAGCAACCATCCAGGTCCCCTTAAAAGGGGCATCCCCACTGGGCAATATCTGCGTCTTAGACGTAATTGTTCAAACGATACAGAATTTATCAAACAGGCAGGCGACCTACGCAGTAGGTTCCGTGAACGGGGCTACCCAGATAAGGTTCTGCGTATTGCCTTCCAGAAAGCACTGGCTCGAGAACGTATTGACTTGCTCCATGGCACCAATCACCCAGAGAGAAAAACCGCAAACACCATGAGAGTGATTGGTACATTTGACACGGCAGCTGGTCAAGTCCGAAGCATTATAGCGAAACATTGGGAGACCCTCCTAATGGACCCGGATTTGGGGGACGCACTCATGCCCTACCCATCCATTACTTATAGGAGGGGTAGGAACTTGAGAGACCGCTTGGTGCATAGCCACTTCGTAGGGGCTCCAAGCCAGAAGACTTGGCTGGGTGGTCCTGTGAAGGGCTGCTATAGGTGTGGCAGTTGCAGCTTTTGCAACGCTATACAAACTGGTAAGCTTTTTTCTGATCGTGACAATAGGTACAATCATCACATAAATGGCTTCATTAATTGCCGTACGTCTGGATTGGTGTACCAAATCACATGTGAGTGTGGTACCCAATACGTCGGCAAAACAAAGAGAGAGTTTCGCCGCCGTATTGGGGAACACTTGAACGATATCCGCAATAAAAGGGACACATCAGTGGCAAGACATGTAAACGAGTGCCACCAAGGTCAGAGAAGTGTCCTTAAATTTAAGGGCATTGAAGTAATCACCAGACCCCCTAGGGGAGGGGACTGGGATAAACGCATCCTGCAGAGGGAGACCTGGTGGATATACAAATTAAATACCCCCAGCCCCAATGGACTCAATGAAAAGCTGAGTTTTGGATGCTTTATCTAATTGATATATATATATACTTTCCCCCCCCCCCCCCCCTATGCTCACTATACAACACAGCATCTGGTCAATATGTCTTTGCTATACCGTCTTTGCACATAATCCTTCATGCTGTGGATGAATTAATCTAATGCTTCTTCTCTGCCTATATACTATTGATGTACTTATGTACTGCTGTCAGATCGGCGGTTCTGCCAGCTTTCATCTATTCTCATATACACATTGTTTATAACAGACCTCTAACCTCAACCTATCCTAAGATCTGCTACCGCTTGTAGGTATTACCCAGCCTTTTAAGTCCTCTCTTCTGCCCGATGGGCTGTGCACACTCCTGCTGGAGTAACCGCCCCTTTTCTGTGACGTGCCCTGTAGCCGTTCCCAACACGGCATCATCAGCACGTCAGGGCTAGCCGCGCCCCCATACACGCCCCCCCCTGGTTAGGCCGATCATGTGATGGTGATGTCACATGTATCCACGCCCCAGGGGGGCGGGGCTAGCGCGCATTAGGACGCACATTTAAAGTGTGGACGGCGATACAAGCCGACTGCCGCCACACGTGCACAGGGAAGCGCCACACGTTGCCCCCTCTTTATGCTTTGACCAGGACCAAGGGACCCACATTACCTGGGAATAGGGCCTGTTTCACATTAGCGACACGCTGCTCAGTAGCCCTTACTAGGTCCCCTCTTTAGGTCATTGCTGCAACATCTTCTCCATTAGCATGGGGATTGTCTGTTTGTGACATCAGCCGATGAGGACACACTCCCTCCCATGCTGTCCCCTGATCCCCTGATGAGTCTGGGACTCTAATTAATTGACGAAACGCGTAGGGATCTTGCGCATGACCGTATAATCATCTACTGTGTACCCCTAGTTAGGGTCATTTTGGGAGTCCATTACTGTAGGATCAGCCCCCGGTCGTGCGACCCCTAGCCGGGTCATAGGGCTCTATAGGCCTGGCAGGGGTGTGTAGGGACAGTGATCCTCGCTTGGACGCTGCTCCACCAGGTAACACTGACTCTTGGGATTGTGCCACCACACCCAGATGAGCGTCACCCACTGGTAAGACTGTTCCCGTTTATATTTTTATATTTCTGTGGAATTTATACCTGCGGTGGGATACAGTGTTACCCTGTTCACATGGGTCTAACCATAGTCTTGTGGTTGCCTATTGTGACTATTTATGTGTTTGTTGTTTGTGACACGTTTTTGGTGTGCACACTTTTTTGATTTATGTGTTTGTCCATATATTTTACTTGTAAACTTATTAAACGTTAAGTCTTATTAAACGCTACCTCCTCTTCCATATATACCCTACCTACTGTCTGTCTTCAATAGCTCCCTGTCTGGTGTCCCCCTCTCCCCAGATATGACTAGGGCAAATATTACGATCATTCCAAAAGAGGGGAAAGATGGATCCCTATGCGCTAGCTATCGCCCCATATCTTTACTGAATTTAGATTTAAAAATATTAGCTAAGATTTTGGCGACACGCCTTTCTGGTTTTCTCCCATCCTTAATCAAAACTGATCAAGTTGGCTTCGCCCGTGGTAGGGAGGGCAGAGATAACACTGCTAAGGTCCTAAATGCAATATATTACGTGAAAAAGACTGGTCATCCTCTGGTCCTCCTTAGCACGGACGCAGAAAAAGCTTTTGATAGGGTTAGCTGGGATTACATGATGGAAGCCCTCCGAGCTTTTAATATTCCTGAACCCTATATTAAAGCCATCTTATCATTATACTCTAATGCATCAGCCTCAATTATAATAAATGACACTTTGTCCCCACCCTTCAATATCCGTAATGGCACCAGACAGGGATGCCCCCTGTCACCATTGATCTTTGTATTGGTCATGGAAACACTGCTGCAAGCGCTCAGAAATGAGAAAGGGATAGAGGGCATTAAAATGGATCAACCAGAACACAAAGTGGTGGCGTTTGCGGACGACCTCCTCATAATGAATTCCAACCCAACCAAAGCTCTCCCCTTAATATACAATATCTTGGAACAATTTAGTATCCACTCCAATTTTAAAATCAATATGAGCAAGTCGCATATCCTAAGTATTGATCTCCCTCCTAAACTTAAAAAAAGTATTGAAGGACAGTCCCCCCTTTAATTGGGATACCCCATACATTACCTACTTGGGAGTTAAAATTAGCCCAGACCCTACCTCACTATTTCATTTAAACTACTCCCCTCTCATGAAATCAATAAGTGACCAATTGTTGTTATTAAAGAACCCTCCTCTCTCATGGTTTGGTAGAAAAAATATTGTCACCTCTTTAGTATTACCTAGACTGACCTACTTGCAACAGGTCCTGCCAATTCCTGTCCCCAAAGCATATTATGATAGACTTAAAAGTGAAATTGGCAAGTTTGTTTGGGATGGGAAGAAGGCTCGACTGGCTCGCTCTGTTCTTTGCAGACCTAAGACTAAAGGGGGGATAGGACTTCCGGACCCCGAGCTTTATGGGAAAGCGGTAGCACTATCACGAGTAGTTGACTGGCTTTCAGGACTTGTAGATAAGTCGTGGGTCTCCATGGAGCAGAGTGACCTGGGTTCGGGCCTTTCTGGTCTCTTGGTGGGTATGGAAAATTTTCCACTACATAATAAGTCACTTAATCCAATTGTCAAGTCGACTCTCTCGACATGGAAATGGCTACAAAGTTCACAATTCATGATACCCCTCCCGTCACCCCTGCTCCAAATAAGAGACATCTTGGCTCATGCTTCACGTGACCTAAGGGAATGTCTCCCGAAATCAGTTAGGAACTCTACCATCAAAGTTATTTCCTTATATGGAGAGGGAGGCAAGGTTTTAAGCAATAAGGAGATTTTACACATCATCCCAGAATGCAAACCTTTCCCGCACTTTCTTTCTTTTCTTCGATCTTTCATTTCCCAAAATGTACCCATGGAATCTCTCCTGCGACCATTGATGTGGTTTGAGAGCTTGTTATCCGACCATTCTAGACGTAGGAGATTGATATCCCAATTATACAAAAAGCTTATCTCTCCCACAAATATGGCTAAACCAGCCTTTATTGGGCTATGGGAAAGGGATCTGAGTGTTGAATTTTCCCAGGAAGAGATCTCTCAACTATTGCTGATTCCTCACAGATCATCCAGATGTGTCCGTACCCAGGAAAACAGCTATAAAGTCTTAACTCGCTGGTACAAGACTCCAGATATCACCTGTAGATACAGTGTGACTGGGTCGGACACATGCTGGAGATGTGCAGAAAACAAAGGAACATTCTTCCATATATGGTGGACATGCCCACTTATACGGATTTGGTGGTCCGAAATATTTGATCTGGCCAACAAAATCTGTAACCTCACAGTTCCAATGACCCCTCAATTAGCGCTTTTGGGATTTTGTCCTCCCATCTTAAGAAAGACTCCTACAAAACTCTTTTATAGCATGCTAAGTGCAGCTCATCTACTTGTCCCGAAATTTTGGTTATCAACCGAAACCCCTTCAATATCCCAATGGAAAGAGAAAGTAGACCAGATCTACAGATTTGAGGAGATATCAGCCTGGGAAGATAGAAGGTTCTCTTCCTTCAAGTCCGGATGGAGTGCCTGGACTAAATACAGGAACTTTACATAGTTAATCGTATAGGATTGTATTATTTATGTTGGCTTTATTAGTAAATGCATAGGGCAACTCCGGACCTGTCTGAAATGACTCTGAAATGACTGTGGTTTTGAGTAAAGTGGTGATAGACAATTAGGATTGTGTTTAAAACATGGCTCACAGTTTCCTTCACCCATCTTCTATAATGCAATGCTATCAAGCGATAATACTGTCTGTAACCTGTCATTCAACCGGTTTATTACATGATGTACTTCATTTGTATGTACTTTATTTCTCAATAAAAAATGTTAAAAAAAAAAAAAAAACATCCGATTCAAAGGCCTACCAGAATCAGTGAATAGCGCAGACCTTCAAGCTGCTGTCGAGCAACTATTTATTGACTTACTAGGGACAGATAAAGCCCAGGACATTACCATTAAAAGGATCCATAGATCCCTGCGATCAGTCCCAAAGAAAGGGGAACCGCCATGCGATGTTATTTGCGGCCTACTAAGTTTTAGGAGCACTGCGGCCCTGCTACAAGCGTCGAGAGAAAGGAAGGAACTACGTTACGAGGGTACGAAAATATCCATTTATCATGACATAGCCCCGTCTACGCTGTACAAAAGAAGGCTAAAGAAACCACTAACGGACTACCTCCGAGACCAAAAGATATTATATAGGTGGCTCTTTCCTTTCGGTCTCACCTTCAACAAAGATGGCCGACGCTTCACGATCCGGACTCCAGCGGACCTACCTGAATTATGGGATCAACTCGGCATTGACCCTATACCTGTGGACTCTTGGATGCCTGTGGACAACTCTGCTAGACAGCTGCCCCCACTACCACGAATAGAACCGTGGTCGACCCCCGCCAGAAACAGACATTCAAGATCCAGTAGAAGATGAGACATGCTCCGGATCCAGGAGAAGACACATACCAAGAATACCAGCTGACTGAGTATTGCGTTCTCGTTTAGTGAACCTGTTAATACACTTGCTGATATTCTTCCTCTTCCTACAATGCTGTAAAAGCAATGTCACATACATACCGCGCTCTCTTCTCTCATGTCTCATCTGTTGTCTTTTCATTTTCTACTACCTTATCTTTGTTATTCCTCTCCCTTCCATCTTCTTCTTACCTTCGCTATCCCCCTTTCCACCCCCCTCTTCATTTTTCTCCACCTTAATGATCTCACTCTAGTGATTTCCGTTTTTCTGACCCCCCCCCCCATCTATCCCCTCCATCTCATATACTGTACTTCTTCAGCTTCTCCACTATTCTCTCACCCACTAACTTGTCTCTACCTAGACTTATCTCTTAACTTTTATATGTCATTTTTATCTCATGCCCTGCCATAGATCTAACATGATTCTAGAGATTCTTGCTACAGAAATAGGTATGTCTGCAGTTGGTGGCCATGTAATAGGTCCACCTGTTGCAGCACATACAGTCACAGTTAGCAATAGATTTTTCAGTGTCTTTACCTTTTTGCATATCTAAGCACAAAGGTCATGCACAAGTATATTATGATTCAGGGACACCATGACCCCTTGCTAATCACCATCTCAGTGAATATTCTTTATGGTCACACTGAATGTTTACTTCTATTCCACCATTAAGAAACCATTCCCACTTCTTCCCTAAGAAATCCACCTCCCCCTCCCAACCATCCAGCTGTATATTCCCCTCCCCCCTCCCTTCTTTCTACCACCCCCACCTCTCCACTCAAGCTTATAATGCTAATGCTAGTTACTGGTTGGATTTTAGAAATTCTATTACCCTGAACAGTACCTAACAGTACGCGTATGAAAAGCATACCTCTGCTTTCACTAAACATGGGTCTGCGGTGCCAGATCGGGAATCCGTTTGGATCCTCTGTCCCCGCATACCCCTTTTACATGAGTAACAGCGGCCAACGTACTAGGCCCATTCTGCCATGTAGAAGAACTTGGTCCTTCTTAAAACTTGCTCTAATAATAACATCAACTGCAACTGCTAATGTTAATAAGTCAGAAGTTACTGACTCTGTTATTGTTTCTTTTATGTATAGTTTATTACAGGCTGTTCCCGGGAGTTTTCACCCAGATGACTACACTTCCTTACAAATCTCAACACCATGGCATCCGTAACTACAACTTCCTTTACCGTCAGAGGCTTCCACTCACCCCAAAAGAGGTCTCAGGTACTTGCTCTCTTGAAGAAGGGCAATTCAGACATTTGCTTTCTTCTAGAGACTCATTTAAAAACTAATAGAATACCTAACTTTCCACACATACGTTTTGACAAATTGTTTCACTCCACTTACAAAAAAGCAGCCAGAGGAGTTAGCATAGCAATAGCTAAACACATACCCTTTGAGCCCATCTTAACGCTCTCAGATCTAGAGGGACGCTATATTTTTGTCAAGGGTAGGATAGGTCACACCTTAATATCCCTAGCAAGCATTTACGCACCAAACAAAAATCAACATCGGTGGCTCAAAACCACACTTGAAAAATTTCAAATGTTTGCAGAAGGTCTAATGTTAGTGGGAGGGGACATGAACGTATCCCTCAATCCAAGTTTGGATACTTCCAAAGGTGTATCAGCTTTATCACAAAGAACTCTTGGAAGCATTCAAAAACTTTTAACCAAAACCCATTTAACCACCTCCGGACCGCCTAATGCAGATTCGCGTTCCGGAGGTGGCAGCTCTGCGCAGAGTCACGCATATATGCGTCATCTCGCGAGAGCCGTGATTACCTGTGAACGCGCGCACACAGGCGCGCGCGTTCACAGGAATGGAAGGTAAGCGAGTGGTAAGCGAGTGGATCTCGGGCCCCTAAAATGCCAGGGCAGTATAAATACCCCACATGTGACCCCATTTTGGAAAGAAGACACCCCAAGGTATTCCGTGAGGGGCATATTGAGTCCATGAAAGATTGAAATTTTTGTCCCAAGTTAGCGGAAAGGGAGACTTTGTGAGAAAATACAAAAAAAAAATCAATTTCCGCTAACTTGTGGCAAAAAAAAAAAAAATTTCTAGGAACTCGCCATGCCCCTCACGGAATACCTTGGGGTGTCTTCTTTCCAAAATGGGGTCACATGTGGGGTATTTATACTGCCCTGGCAGTTTAGGGGCCCGAAAGCGTGAGAAGAAGTCTGGGATCCAAATGTCTAAAAATGCCCTCCTAAAAGGAATTTGGGCCGCTTTGCGCATCTAGGCTGCAAAAAAGTGTCACACATGTGGTATCGCCGTACTCAGGAGAAGTTGGGGAATGTGTTTTGGGGTGTCATTTTACATATGCCCATGCTGGGTGAGATAAATATCTTGGTCAAATGCCAACTTTGTATAAAAAAATGGGAAAAGTTGTCTTTTGTCAAGATATTTCTCTCACCCAGCATGGGTATATGTAAAATGACACCCCAAAACACATTCCCCAACTTCTCCTCAGTACGGCGATACCAGATGTGTGACACTGTTTTGCAGCCTAGGTGGGCAAAGGGGCACACATTCCATAAATCACCTTTCGAATTTCACCGGTCATTTTTTACAGATTTTGATTTCAAACTACTTCTCACGCATTTGGGCCCCTAAAATGCCAGGGCAGTATAACTACCCCACAAGTGACCCCATTTTGGAAAGAAGACGCCCCAAGGTATTTAGTGAAGGGCATAGTGAGTTCATGGAAGTTTTTATTTTTTGTCACAAGTTAGTGGAATATGAGACTTTGTAAGAAAAAAAAAAGAAAAAAAAATCATAATTTTCCGCTAACTTGTGACAAAAAATAAAAAGTTCTATGAACTCACTATGCCCATCAGTGAATACCTTAGGGTGTCTACTTTCCGAAATGGGGTCATTTGTGGGGTGTTTGTATAGTCTGGGCATTGTAGAACTTCAGGAATCATGAAAGGTGCTCAGAAAGTCAGAGCTGCTTCAAAAAGCGGAAATTCACATTTTTGTACCATAGTTTGTAAACGCTATAACTTTTACCCAAACCATTTTTTTTTTTTACCCAAACATTTTTTTTTTATCAAAGACATGTAGAACAATAAATTTAGCGAAAAATTTATATATGGATGTCGTTTTTTTTTTGCAAAATTTTACAACTGAAAGTGAAAAATGTCATTTTTTTTGCAAAAAAATCTTTAAATTTCGATTAATAACAAAAAAAGTAAAAATGTCAGCAGCAATGAAATACCACCAAATGAAAGCTCTATTAGTGAGAAGAAAAGGAGGTAAAATTCATTTGGGTGGTAAGTTGCATGACCGAGCAATAAACGGTGAAAGTAGTGTAGTGCAGAAGTGTAAAAAGTGGCCTGGTCATTAAGGGGGTTTCAGCTAGTGGGGTTGAAGTGGTTAATAGATTCATGGAGAACCCTTAATGCCTCAGCTAAGGATTACTCCTATTTCTCACAAGTCCATCACTCTTTCCAAAGAATAGACTACATATTCATCTCAGACACTCACTTGAACACCCTTGAAAAGGCAGAAATTGTGTCTATCACAGATCACGCACCAGTCTCGGCGTGCATGTCCCTTTCCTCCCTCCGGGTGAGGGAATGGACGTGGAGGCTGAACGAGACTTTGTTAGACTCAGATCGCTCTCTGACAGATCTATCAAAAAAATTGGCCCTTTATTTTCAAGAAAACAAATCGTCTGACACCTCTCAGACCATAGTTTGGGAGGCACACAAAGCTTTCATTTGAGGAGAACTTATAGCCCTTGGTACAAAGGTCAAAAAAGAAAGACAAAAAATGTTAAATTCTCTTTTATCACAAATTGCGGCTCTGGAATCTATCCAGAAACATTCCAAAGATCATGCAAGAGGACCTGATTTCTCTCTGCAATAGATTAAAAGAGCTGCTCAACATTAGATGTGCCAAAGCGTACCAGTATGCACAATTCAAACATTATGCACATGGAGACAGAGGGAGCAAACTAACATCCTATCTAATAAACAAAAGGAAAGATGCCCAGTTTATTAAATGTATTAAGACACACTCGGGCAACCTGGCCAATGACACGAGGGACATTGCTACTGAATTCAGCTATTTTTATAGTCAACTATATAACATCCCCTCGAACTCACAAACAGACATGAAGCTACAAAAAATTAATGCTTTTCTCTCCAAACTTAACCTTCCCACCATTCCCGAAGAAGATAGTCTATCTCTGTTAGCTCCTATAACCGCGGACGAACTCACAGATATTGTCAAAGCACTCCCTAATGGAAAAGCTCCAGGGCCAGATGGACTACCCGCTGGATACTATAAAAAATTGCTTCCGGTTCTACTCCCTCACATGACAGCATGGTGTCAAGCGCTTATGTCAGGAACTCGCCCTCCAAAACAAACTCTAGAAGCTACCATCACAGTTATAGCGAAAGAGGGCAAAAAAGAGACGGAATGTGGTAGTTATATACCAATATCTCTCCTCAATCTAGACGTTAAGATATGGGCGAAGTTCCTAGCAAATCGACTTAATAAAATTGTCCCAAAAATAATTCACCAGGATCAGGCTGGATTTGTGAAAGGTAGAGAGGGAAATTTTTACTCTTGCAGAGTCCTAAATGCGATTAAGTTAGCTAAATCTAAGAAATGCCCTCTCATCCTTCTCAGCACAGATGCCGAGAAGGCTTTTGACCGTGTCAACTGGTTATACATGCAAAGGGCTCTTCATAGATTTGGTATACCCTCCCTCTTCATTACTGCGATCATGTCTCTCTACCATCATCCTAGTGCAAGAGTGAGGGTCAACGGCACTCTATCAAACCCATTCAGCATAAGCAATGACACTCGCCAGGGTTGCCCGTTGTCCCCCACTCTTTTCATTATCACTATGGAGACATTATTGCAGGCAATAAGAGATAACCCACTGATTAAAGGAATGAAAACCAACCTAAAAGAGCATAAATGCGGCGCTTTTGCGGATGACCTCCTACTCCTGATTACAAACCCCATCCAAGCATTCCCACCACTGATGACTCTATTTGAACAATTTGGAACACTGTCTAATTTTAAAATTAATTACTCTAAGTCAGAGGCACTTAATATTTCCATCCCATCATCCCAAGTCCAATTTCTACGTTCTTCCTACCCATTTGTATGGCAGCAAGAAAAAAATCAAGTATCTAGGTATTTTCTTAACAAATGATACAAAGACCCTTTACTCCAGGAACTACACTCCCTTACTGAAAAAAAATAAGAGACCAGCTGAGTTCGCTATCTCTTCCCTTCGTGTCATGGCTAGGCAGGAAAAACCTTCTTCAGACATATACAGGTCCTTCTAAAAAAATTAGCATATTGTGATCAAGTTCATTATTTTCTGTAATCTACTGATAAACATTAGACTTTCATATATTTTCGATTCATTACACACCAACTGAAGTAGTTCAAGCCTTTTATTGTTTTAATATTGATGATTTTGGCATACAGCTCATGAAAACCCAAATATCTAAAAAAATTAGCATATTTCATCTGACCAATAAAAGAAAAGTGTTTTTAATACAAAAAAAGTCATACTTCAAATAATTATGTTCAGTTATGCACTCAATACTTGGTCGGGAATCCTTTTGCAGAAATGACTGCTTCAATGTGGCGTGGCATGGAGGCAATCAGCCTGTGGCACTGCTGAGGTGTTATGGAGGCCCAGGATGCTTCGATAGCGGCCTTAAGCTCATCCAGAGTGTTGGGTCTTGCGTCTCTCAACTTTCTCTTCCCAATATCCCACAGATTCTCTATGGGGTTCAGGTCAGAAGAGTTGCCAGGCCAATTGAGCACAGTAATACCATGGTCAGTAAACCATTTACCAGTGGTTTTGGCACTGTGAGCAGGTGCCAGGTCGTGCTGAAAAATTAAATCTTCATCTCCATAAAGCTTTTCACCAGATGGAAGAATGAAGTGCTCCAAAATCTCCTGATAGCTAGCTGCATTCACCCTGCCCTTGATAAAACACAGTGGACCAACACCAGCAGCTGACATGGCACCCCAGACCATCACTGACTGTGGGTACTTGACACTGGACTTCAGGCATTTTGGCATTTCCCTCTCCCCAATCTTCCTCCAGACTCTGGCACCTTGATTTCCGAATGACATGCAAAATTTGCTTTCATCCGAAAAAAGTACTTTGGACCACTGAGCAACAGTCCAGTGCTGCTTCTCTGTAGCCCAGGTCAGGCGCTTCTGCTGCTGTTTCTGGTTCAAAAGTGGCTTGACCTGGGGAATGCGGCACCTGTAGCCCATTTCCTGCACACGCCTGTACACGGTGGCTCTGGATGTTTCTACTCCAGACTCAGTCCACTGCTTCCGCAGGTCCCCCAAGGTCTGGAATCGGTCCTTCTCCACAATCTTCCTCAGGGTCTGGTCACCTCTTCTCGTTGTGCAGCGTTTTCTGCCACACTTTTTCCTTCCCACAGACTTCCCACTGAGGTGCCTTGATACAGCACTCTGGGAACAGCCTATTCATTCAGAAATTTCTTTCTGTGTCTTACCCTCTTGCTTGAGGGTGTCAATGATGGCCTTCTGGACAGCAGTCAGGTCGGCAGTCTTACCAATGATTGCGGTTTTGAGTAATGAACCAGGCTGGGAGTTTTTAAAAGCCTCAGGAATCTTTTGCAGGTGTTTACAGTTAATTAGTTGATTCAGATGATTAGGTTAATAGCTCGTTTAGAGAACCTTTTCATGAGATAGGAATTTTGGGTTTTCATGAGCTGTATGCCAAAATCATCAATATTAAAACAATAAAAGGCTTGAACTACTTCAGTTGGTGTGTAATGAATCTAAAATATATGAAAGTCTAATGTTTATCAGTACATTACAGAAAATAATGAACTTTATCACAATATGCTAATTCTTTGAGAAGGACCTGTATTATGCCTAAGCTGCCCATCCATCTGCCGCAATCCTTTTTTGCTACTACTCGCTCACTATTCTCCTCTTTCCTCTGGAAGGGGAAAAAGTCACGCCTAGCGTACGATAAATTAATTAGAGACAGATCACAAGGAGTTATGGGTCTACCAGATGCCCGGACCAATTACAGAGCAATCCAACTAAAAAGGTGGTTGCAACTGTGCATCCCCAAATTTTGAATCTTAGGCTCAGACATAGAACTCCTTTCCCTGACTAAGTGCCAACTAGCAAGTTTATGGGGCATAAAAAAATCTGTTAACCCAATCGATGGGCTGACCAAAGGGATTCTTTCAACCTTCAATACTATATCCAAACACACACAATTGCTCTCTGAACCCCCCAGTTTTCTTCCTTCTCCTTTCCTGATTTATCCTAACATCACAAACCCCCCAGATTTCTGGAACTCATTTAAAGACATAACTGTTAGTGAGCTACTGGTTAAAACTAACACAACAACAGCAAGGGATGCAATAGTTTCCCTCCATGTGAAGCAAGACAACTTCTTAGACATAAAAGTGTTTAAGGATACGTGCTCTAAACTGCAAGACAAATACATGACAGCCAAGGAATTAACCTGGTTTGAAAAAATAGTGCAAGGATAAGAGACTCTTAGACACGCAATTTCCAATATTTACAGGAACCTGCTCCATATGCGCAAACAGAATAAACCAGACTATATTGCCCGGTGGGAGAAGGCTCTGGGAGTATCATTTAGTGCAAAAGAAATAGACCAAATACATCTAAGATCCCATGGTTTCTCTAGATGCGTAAAAATCCAAGAACACTCCTACAAAACAATGGTTCAGTGGTATAACGATCCTAGAAAACTCCAGAAAATGGGTTTATCAAAGACAGACGTGTGTTTGCGATGTTTCCAGGGCGTAGGTACCCTAGGCCACATAATGTGGTCATGCCCTAAACGAACTGGTTTTTGGTCACTTATTGAAACTGAAATAAATAATATATGCGGCATCTCCCTTAAGCTTACCCTCCCTTAAGCTTACCTGCAAAAAGTTGGTCCCCTAAAGCCTATGATCTGGCCACATGGCTAGTCCAAGCAGCTAGGTCACTAATACCGCTGCGCTGGCTTGACCCGGACCCTCCTACCATGTCTCAGTGGAAGGCTAAGGTTGACCAACTTTATCTCATGGAAGAACTTAGCAGTTGGGCCAACCGCTCACATTCCAAATTCCTCAGATTGTGGAAATCATGGATTGAATACAGAAAAATATAGAATTAATAGATACCAATAGGCACTAGAGCTGAGATTTAGTACACATGCCATATAGTCCTGCATCTTACACAATCCCACCTATCTCTACGAACGCCTCTTGAGTACCAAATATATAACGGAATGAGAACAAATATTACTTCATATGTGATTTGTAATGGTCATTCATGACATATAAATTTACAAACCTAAAAGCTACACAACACTTTTCATATCCCATTGGGTGTCGAACCTGGGAACAGCCTATGTTGTTTATGTTCGGTTTGTCCATTTCCTTGGAGGTCTTATTACTCCTCCAGATGTTATTTTCTATGTCACTATTATCGTCACTTGCGTAATGGCTCTTTAGTCTGACTATAATTATAACTGTGATATGTGAACAGTCTTGTCCCATATGAATCCAAACAGTTTAATAATATCTGTCAAACTTATCAAGAACTTGCATTGTTTTGTGATCTTTTTTATTATGCAAGTGACTTATTATACATGGTGTTACACGTGCAACTTTGTTAATCTGAATATGTAACGCTTCTCTTTCTTATCGTTGTAATGCTACAAATGTCGCATATTTATTCTATGTGAAAAACAAATAAAAAGATATTTGTAAAAAAAAAGGAGTTTAAACATGCAAGGGATAGGCATAAGGCCATCCTTCATATAAGATAGGGCCAGGGGCTATTCATAGTATTCAGTATATTGGGCAGACTAGATGGGGCCTATGATATACCTGCTTCCACAAAATACTGATTGAGATGTGCCTGTTTCCACAAAATACTGATTAAGGGTTTTGATATATATGCTTACACAAAATATAGATTAAGGGGTTCTATATAACTGCTTCCATTGAATATTGATTGAGGCCTGCAATACACCAGCTTCCACAAAATACTTATTGAGGGGTGCGCTGTACGGTACCTGCTTCCACAAAGTATTGATTAAGGGGTTCTATATACTTGTTTCCACAAAATACAGATTGAGGGGTGCGATATACCTGCTTCTGAAAAATACTAATTAAGGGGTTTGATATACCTGCTTCCACAAAATACGATATACAGTACAGACCAAAAGTTTGGACACACCTTCTCATTCAAAGAGTTTTCTTTATTTTCATGACTATGAAAATTGTAGATTCACACTGAAGGCATCAAAACTATGAATTAAGGGGGGCGGAGCTAGCGCCGGACAGGAATGGACGTGCGTGCCTGAGCTCTGCAACTCAGACCCGGCTCCTCAGCGGCTAACTTAAGCACCTTGGCTCAGAACATGGGTAAAATTGGTCAGCAAAGATCGGGGGACTCGTCCCTATCGCACAAGCAGACCTCAAACTGCGGGGACATGGACAAATTTGTAAAAAAGGCGGCGGCAGTATATGCGGCAAGAGAAACAAAGATGGCGCCGGATCCCCACAAGGAAACTGAGGAGAGTGATTCAGAGCTCCTAGCCGATGGCAGCGATGCGGAGGATCTGAGATGCCGTAAAAATCTTCCGATCTCCAGAAAATACCTGGACTCAGCCCTACAAAGAGCGATGGAGCCTCTGGTGAGCGAGCTGTCCTCCCTCAGGCAAGACGTCAGGCACGTGGGCGGCAGAGTGGAGGCCCTTTAATCTAATCAGGCCGCAATCCTGGAATACCAGATGGCCACTACCAAAAGCCTACAAAACTGCCAGTCACATCTCAACGACATATTCAACGCTCTGGAAGACCAGGAAAACCGGGGGAGAAGGAACAACCTCCGTTTTAGAGGGGTCCCTGAAACAGAATCCCCACAGGACACTGCTGAAATAGTTAAGGAGATATGCGCTGGTCTTCTGGGCCCAGAAAGATCCACAGCAATTATTATTGAACGGGCTCACAGGGCCCTGCGCCCAAAACCTAAAGGCAATGAGCCCCCTCGAGATATTATTTGTCGCTTTCTACATTTCCAAGATAAGGAGGCTGTAATCAATACAGCAAGGGCGCCGAACAGTGTGAAACACAATGGGGTGCCTATAAGCATATTTCAAGATCTGGTCCCTATGACCCTTCAGAAAAGGAGGACCCTTAAACCACTTACAGATTGGCTCCGGAACCATAAGATTCTGTACCGCTGGCAATTTCCTTTCAGATTGGCCTTCTCGTTCCAAGGCAGGAGAATCACTATTAAATCTCACCAAGACTTGGGACCTGCATTTGATATCCTGGACATTGCTCCCATGGAAATCGAGGACTGGGACACAGTACAAGATCTTGCGCTATTACCGGAGCTCCCCAGGATCCTGCCCTTTGAAGTGAGAGGCACACCTAAAGCCCAAAGACAGAAGGAAAAGAAGAGGAACCAAACCCTCACCCCAAGACGTATCCCTGCAGATGTCGTTTGAAGCATAAGAAAGTGATCTGGACATTTTTTCTGCCGACCCGCTCCTCATGCTGAGTATATGGGGCAATACCCTCGTCTTATGTCTCTTCCTTTTCTTCATCTCCACTTACTCCCTTCCATACGATATGTAACCCTTCACTCTCCTCTATCCCCCCCCTATACGTTTTCAACAGTATCTGATGGTGCTCCCAGCTATACATTTCCTCTGTCCTTTCTTAAGAATGCGATGTCTTAATGTGTAGTCACTCTGATTAGCACAGCAATGAATTCGGCTAGAAATATGATTTCCAAAATGGGGGATCATGGATAGCAGTCAGTGACAATAGGTGTTACCCCCGACCTCACAGTGCCTCTGTGCTTAGATGTGTATGCGACGATCCAGTGTGAGGCCGGTGGTACACTTTTGCATTTATTCGCATAGCCCAACATATTTTATGTTGTTTTACTTTCGCATCCAGTCGCTGTATTATTATGCGCATGTCGTTCGTATACCTTATTATAGATGCCACCTTTTAGTTTAAGTCGTCTCGGATGACACTTCAAGGTCCTAGGTGATACTCTCGGCTTTATGGGCGGGAGTACCGATTATTCCAGTAAGTGGGGGCTTGCATTTAGTCAACGGCTCGCTCATATAAATTTTTCGCATGGAACACGATATTTGGCCTGTGCACCCAGCGGCCCTGGGATCATGGGTATGTTATTTTAAGAAGTCATATACTGACGCTATCCTTAGAGCACTGTAGATCTTACCTGTAACCAGGGATTCCGGACGGCGCTCTCAGCTGAGTTATGCTTCTGGACTCGCGCTTGCGTGCGATGATTCAGGGCACACCCGAAAGCTTAGAGATACTTCCATCCGCACCGCGCATGCCCCTGACTCGAAGGGTCTCTGCAGCTTCACATTTATGTTCAAAATATGATGAACCTACCTTTAGGCACCAGAGTTACCGATGCTGGAGACTTGCGGGGACTCCCGTCGTCAGTTAAAGGAGCTCCCGACTGCACTCTGTCTCCGTGCGGCTTATTTATGCGAGGATTCTGAGTGTAGTTGGCAGCACAGAATTGTACCCCTCCTGATTTCTTTTGTCTCGCCCTACATTTGCTTAACAGCTTAGACTTTTAGTTTCGCTTTAATTAGACTAAGATTCTTCAATATGCCCATTAATAAGGTTATGGCTGTGCAGTCACTATTCTGTTACGAAGCGTCCCCAAATAGGCATTTAGACATTCTAGGTGACTGACCTGACGCCGCAATTCATCTGTACTTACCTCCCTATATGCAGTTGTGTTGCGGGTCTAGTGGTTCACCCCCATTTATATTCACATAGCCCAAGTCATTTTATATCTATACCCAGCGGCCCTATACCTACAAATACGCCACTATTAGTGACCACATATTGTTCAGCGGCCCTAGGTCTATAGTCTCAATTTCTCTGCGATGGGGAGGAACCCAGGTGTAAATAGCGCTCTATTAACGCAATGGCTCATCCACCCAGGGTTATGCTCTACTAAGGGGAGAATTGATCCTAGGTAATATAAACACATCATACCTAGTTCTATTCTATCTCATTGGCTATTAGATGTAACTCTTGGGCTAAGCCGACCTCTATAGTGGAGAGCCGGGTCTATAAATGGCAATCGCCACTTCCCCCCCCACCTGATCAGGCATTCAAGACTAACTTAGAATGACCCAGATAGTTCTTTTTTTGTTCAATTTCTATTTGTTCTTTCTTGTTCTAAACAGGTTTTTCAGTATCCAGTGCTGCATCCATCCGTGGCGAGCCTCTGCCTTTATGAGACAACGTCTCTTGGATCATACGACTCACTCAAAAGCTAAGTACGCTGACCGTCTCATGTTCCCTGAACGTACGAACGGGGATTATTCGCGTTGCTCTGCCTCTCCTCGTCACCCCCATAATGGCTGTTAGCATTGCCTCTTATAATGTTAAGGGTTGCAACTCGCCTTCTAAGCGGAGCCAGGTTTTCGGGGTGTTGAGGAAAGGCAAGGCGAACGTAATTTTCTTACAAGAAACCCATTTCAAATCTCGGCACTTCCCCAACTTATCCTTCTCATATTACCCTACTTGGTTTCACTGTGGTTCCCCCAAATCCAATTCTAAAGGGGTCAGTATCGGCTTTCAGAGTAAGCTGCCTTTCATCCTTGATGCCCAGCTATGTGATCCTGAGGGTCGTTACATTATGATTAAAGGGAAAATAGGCCAACACCTATACACCTTTGTAAATATCTACGCTCCAAATAGCCGTCAGATCCCCTGGCTTAAATCAATCTTATTAAAAGTAGATTCTTTTAGAGATGGCATAACAGTAGTTGGGGGAGACTTGAATCTGGTGTTAAACCCTTTTATTGACTCTTCCTCACACAAATCAGCTCAATCTCAGAGAGGTATCCGTTCCCTATTGAGATCTCTAGCCAAAGCCCATCTAATAGATGTCTGGCGTACCATACATCCAGAATCTAGAGACTACACTTTCTACTCTTCACTTCACAGATCGTATCAACGTCTAGATTACTTATTTATCTCAAAAGAACATTTACACCTTTGTGCCAGAACTGATATAGGATCCATAATCCTTTCGGATCACGCTCCCATATATTTGCACATGAAATCCCCCCCTAACCATAAATCCTCTAGCCACTGGCGATTTAACGAACAGCTCACTAGCATTCCGTCCACTAAAATTAAACTGAAGGGACTTCTTGAAGAATTTTTTAAGATAAACTGTACCCCTGAGGTATCGCCACAAATCGTTTGGGACGCCCACAAAGCTTTCATAAGGGGCCACTGTATTAGTTTGGGTGCTCACCTTAAAAAAGAAAGACAAAAACAGCTAGACACCCTTTATGAGAAAGTCAGTCAGCTGGAAAGTGCCCATAAAAAATCCCAACTGGAATCACATTTACTGGAACTCTCTGCAAGCAGGGCTGCCATCAAAAACCTACTGAATATAGCTTCTGCTAAACTTTATTTGCACTCCCAGTATAAAATATTTGCTCACGGGAATAAAGCTTCAAGATACATGATGTCCAGAATTAAACGTAGGAAGCTGAATAATTATATACATAAACTGAGGACCCCAGAGGGCTCTTTAACCTTCGAGACAAGTGAGATTGCTTCACTATTTAGGGACTATTATGAATCTCTATACAATATCAATCCGTCGCAATACTCCTCGGGTGATACGGTTATCCCTCCATTACTAACTTCTTATCTCGGTGACCTCTCCCTCCCCTCTCTCTCGGATCAGGATAAAATTCACTTAGCTTCTCCATTCACATCTGACGAACTCCTACAAGCTATTAAAAATTCCCCGAAAGGAAAAAGCCCCGGCCCGGATGGATTCCCGATACCCTACTACACCGCTTTCCATGAAGTTCTAATCCCGCACCTTATCCCAATATACAATAATGCATTACAAGGTACTCCACTTTCAACGGATATGACCAGAGCTCACATAACTCTAATTCCCAAGGAGGGTAAAGATCATTCTCTGTGTCCTAACTACAGACCCATTTCTCTTCTTAATATTGATTTAAACTGTTGGCAAAGATGCTTGCGAATAGGTTATCACAGTATCTCCCTGCTCTGATACATAGAGACCAAGTGGGTTTCGTGAAAAATAGAGAAGGGAAAGATAACACGGCCCGTGTTCTAAACATTATACATTATGTTAAGAGGAAAGGCCTCCCTCTGGTCCTTCTCAGCACAGATGCTGAGAAGGCATTTGATCGAGTTAATTGGCCCTTCATGTATGCGGCGCTGCAATCCCGTAATATCCCCCTCCCCTTTATAGCAGCAATTAAAGCAATGTACCAGCATGCCTCGGCCTCCATTAGGGTCAATGATACCTTATCTGAGTCTTTTAGAATCAGTAATGGAACCAGACAAGGCTGCCCCCTATCCCCCCTCTTGTTTGTCCTCGCCTTAGAACCCCTTCTACAGACCATTCGGATGGACTCCGACATCCTGGGAATTAAGTTGGGAGACCAACAACACAAAATAGCCGCTTTCGCGGACGATCTGTTACTGATAATAGCTAATCCTGCAATAGCTCTTCCCAAAATCTATAGCCATTTGGAGACGTATGGTTCACTCTCTAACTTCAAAGTGAATCATAGTAAATCACTTATTATCGCTACGGGACTTGGAAAATCCTTGAAGTCACGTTTGGAAGCGGATTCGCCATTCAACTGGTCCTCCCCTGTCTTGACTTATTTAGGTATAAAAATGAATATGGATCCCAGTCAACTCTTTAATCTTAACTATATCCCTCTTCAAAATAAACTAGCAGAAGATCTAGCGTCCCTTGATACTCCCACACTCTCATGGTTTGGAAGGAAAAACCTATTAATGTCACTTATTATCCCTAAACTTACTTACCTCCAACAAACTTTACCAATCCCCGTCCCTTCCACATACTACTCTAAACTTAAATCCATGTTCCGGTCTTTTATATGGTGTAAGAAGAAGGCCAGAATGTCTTATAAATCCATTTCATACCCGAGAGAGAGGGGAGGAATAGCGTTGCCAGACCCCGAAATTTATGGTAGAGCTATCCTACTCACTAGAGTAGTTGACTGGTTGACTACCCCCAAACATAAATCGTGGGTCTCTATGGAGGCAGCAATCCTGGGACTCCCGTTTAGAGCGGCTCTTCTGGGACGCATATCACCACTGTCCCTCCATCCTGATATCACACCGATTATGAAAGCCTCATTGAACGCTTGGTATACCTTGCAGAAATCACCTTTGTGCTCCCCACTCCCTTCCCCGGTACTTACAATAGAGGACATTTTTCATCTAGCACCACAGGCCCTACAGAATAGCATACCCACTGAAATTGTTCGGTCAAAGGTGAAACTGACGGACCTCTTTAAAGATGGTGAACTACTTACCATAAATGAAATGGGTGATCTTCTACACAGCTCACGTCACAGCTTTTCCGGGCTTCACTTCTTAAGGGCATTTATGTCTCAAAACATACCACTACACACATTATTACGTCCTATCTCATGGTTGGAACATATCATCAGTCGAGATCTTTCCCCACGTAAAATGATTTCACTATGGTACAATAGGCTAAGGGCCCCTCCAGAGGCTCTAAAACCAGCTTTCATAGGACTCTGGGAAAGAGACTTGAACAAGACTCTCTCTCCAGAGGACGTTGGCATTATCTATAACTCATCGCATAAATTCTCACGGTGTGTCAGGATCCAGAAGAACAACTATAAAATCATCTCAAGATGGTATAAAACCCCTGACAAGACTTGCTTATACTCAGCTACGGCTTCTGACACTTGTTGGAGATGCTCCAAAGACAGGGGCACTTTCTTCCACATTTGGTGGTCTTGCCCTATTTTACTCAGGTGGTGGGAAAAGGTTTTCCAAACCTGTAACACGATATGCAACTCCAACATTACCCCGTCCCCAGAAGTTGCTCTCCTGAATCTCTACCCTCGTGACCTCCTTCCCCCCAACTCGCTACTTCTCAGACACTTAGTGAGTGCCGCAAAATTGCTGATCCCATCACTTTGGTTGTCAACAGAGACTCCCTCTATGGACCAATGGTACCAGAGGATAGACCAAATATACCGATTAGAAGAGCTGTCCTCATGGGAATTGAGATCTCACCATAAATTCACAATGGTCTGGAACCAATGGATCTCCTTTCGAGGCTATCAGAGGGAGGGTTGCTCAAACACCACTATATCCAGTGACACCCCACTGGGGCCCATTTCAGCAAACTCCCCACCTACTTCTCCCCTGCCCCCTTCTCGCGTGATCTGAGGGTGAGTTACTCAGATGGTAAGGATGCCTTGGCTTTTGGCCGACACGGATGGATGGCAGTTCATGGATTGGAATACAATGATTTAAAGTGCTTAACGGCTATCTTCTTGACAACAGCTGATACATGTGTATTGAAAACGTTATTATATTATTGACCTTGTATTGGTGATCTAGCGGCTGATTATTCTTTGAGACTATGTCATAGCACGCTCGATGTATGATTACTACCTGACAGACCTGTACTCTGTTTTTCTTGTGTTCAAGAGCGGAGGAGTTTTCTTCTCCTCCTCTGCTCTAATTGTGTATTCTATTGATTTATTCAATAAAAATTAAAAAAAAAAAAAAAATATGAATTAACACATATGGAATTATATACATAACAAAAAAGTGAAACAACTGAAAATATGTCATATTCTAGGTTCTTCAAAGTAGCCACGTTTTGCTTTGATTACTGCTTGCACACTCTTGGCATTCTCTTGATGAGCTTCAAGAGGTAGTCACCTGAAATGGTTTTCACTTCACAGGTGTGCACTGTCAGGTTTAATAAGTGGGATTTCTTGCCATTTAAATGTGGTTGGGACCATCAGATGCGTTGTGGAGAAGTCAGGTTTATACACAGCTGATAGTCCTACTGAATAGCATGTTCAGTAAAGAAATTAAGTAATGAAGGTCAGTCAGTCCGAATATTTGGGAAAACTTTGAAAGTGTCCCCAAGTGCAGTCACAAAAAACATCAAGCGCTACAAAGAAACTGGCTCACATGCGGACCGCCCCAGGAAAGGAAGACCAAGAGTCACCTCTGCTGCGGAGGATAAGTTCATCCGAGTCACCAGCCTCAGAAATCGCAGGTTAACAGCAGCTCAGATTAGAGACCAGGTCAATGTCACACAGAGTTCTAGCAGCAGACACATCTCTAGAACAACTGTTAAGAGGAGACTGTGTGAATCAGGCCTTCATGGTAGAATATCTGCTAGGAAACCACTGCTAAGGACAGGCAACAAGCAGACTTGTTTGGGCTAAAGAACACAAGGAATGGACATTAGACCAGTGTAAACCTGTGCTTTGGTCTGATGAGTCCAAATTTGAGATCTTTGGTTCCAACCACCGTGTCTTTGTGCGATGCAGAAAAGGTGAACGGATGGACTCTACATGCCTGGTTCCCACCGTGAAGCATGGAGGAGGAGGTGTGATGGTGTGGGGGTGCTTTGCTGGTGACACTGTTGGGGATTTATTTAAAATTGAAGGCATACTGAACCAGCATGGCTACCACAGCATCTTGCAGCGGCATGCTATTCCATCCGGTTTGCGTTTAGTTGGACCATCATTTATTTTTCAACAGGACAATGACCCCAAACACACCTCCAGGCTGTGTAAGGGCTATTTGACCATTAAGGAGAGTGATGGGTAGAGATGTCGCGAACATAAAATTTTCCGTTTGCAAATGGGGAACGCAAATTTCTGTAAATGTTCACGAACGGGAGAACCGGGCGAACCACCATTGACTTCAATAGGCAGGTGAATTTTAAAACCTTTCTAGCCACAGTAGTGATGGAAAAGTTGTTTCAAGGGGACTAACACCTGGACTGTGGCATGCCGGAGGGGAATCCATGGCAAAACTCCCATGAAAAATTACATAGTTGACGCAGAGTTGGGTTTTAATCCATAAAGGGCATAAATCCTATTTTTTTTTTTGAACAACGTGGTTTAAAACATCCAGTGTGTGTATACGATCAGGTATGATGTTGTATCGATCAGGTAGTGTAAGGGTTATGCCCGCTTCACAGACATTGACAGACCAAACTCCCCTTTTAATGCACCGCAAACAACCGCAAACAGTCCATTTGCCCAACAGCAAACTTCCCATTTGCACAAGGTTGGATACCAAGCTAGCCATGTCCTGTTGATGTCATTGAAGGTTTCTTCCTCCACCCAGCCACGTACAACATGAAGGGTCCCCAAAAGCTGAATTGAATTAATTTTTCAAATGGGGAGATGGTTAAAAAAACGCTGGCTCCCTCCCCTTTGTTTGAATCCACGCCACGGTCACTGCGTCTGCGCCGTGCAATTTACTGTCACACCCGATATGAGTGGTATTTTCTGTAGTACTATTCTCATCAGTTTAATCCCGGTTACGTCCCCTATCCGGGGACCTGTGTCAAATTGATTAATCATTGTCGAATTAACGACATCCTGAAATAATTTTGTTCTGAGCTCTGTACTTGCTTTGCATTGGAATTGATAGGGATTTTTTAAATTGTCTGCATTATTTCTAATAAACTATTAAGAGACTTTATTATGATTTTTTTATTTTATGTATTAAAAACCCATACAATAAAAAAAAAAAGTTTTTTCTATGAAAAATTATCCAGCCGATCGCTTTTAGTCTGATCATAATGAAGCAACGGCCTTATCTGGGGTGTGGCAACATTGCCAACACACTCATAGAGGTGATGATCGCTTCATCGTGATACGAAAGCCCCTTCACCACAACAAGGTACCAATCACGAAGGGGAATTGACACATGTATGTGCCTTTTTTTGTTGTTTTGTTTTTGAAGTCACAGTGCAGCACTAGAGGCCAGGAAAATTAGGCATGTACACATGCCTGAAAAATTAGGTATTATTGATGTTTTCCAGGCAGAAAGGTGACTAAAACATTGTGGCTTGAACCCTAGTTGGTGGCTGAGAATTCACGAAAGTTATCCGGTATGCAGACATTAAATACAGCAGCGTGGGGACCATTTTAAGGCCAAGTCATGTCATCAGGCCTTATGTTAGTCAAACGTATCCCCCACTGTCAGTCCCTTCGGGATCCATGCCTCATTCATCTTAATGAAGGTGAGGTAATCAACACATTTTGACCAAGGCGACTTCTTTTGTCAGTGACAATTCCTCCTGCTGCACTGAAGGTCCTTTCTGACAGGACACTTGAAGCGGGGCAGGCCAGAAGTTCTATCGTAAACTGGGATAGATCAGGCCACAGGTCAAGCCTGCACAGCCAGTAGTCAAGGGGTTCATCGCTACTCAGAGTGTCAATATCTGCAGTTAAGGCAAGGTAGTCTGCTACCTGTCGGTCGAGTTGTTCTCTAAGGCTGGATCCCGAAGGGCTGTGGCGATGTGTAGGACTGAAAAAGCTCTGCATGTCCTCCATCAACAACACATCTGAAAAGCGTCCCTTCCTTGCCGCCGTGGTCATGGTAGGAGAAGGATTACTTTCCCCTCTTCCCCTGTTAGATTCCCGTTGTGCTGTGGCATCCCCCTTATAAGCTGTGTAAAGCAGGGATGGCCAACCTGAGGCTCTCCAGCTGTTGCAAAACTACAACTCCCATTATGCCCAGACTGCCAACTGCAATCAACTTACAGCAGGGCATTGTGGGAGTTGTAGTTTTACAACAGCTGGAGAGCCGCAGGTTGGCCAGCTCTGGTGTAAAGCATATTTTTTAGCTTGGTTTTCAACTGCTGCATCCTTTCTGACTTCTGGTAATTTGGCAACATTTCCGCCACTTTCTGATTATACCGGGGGTCTAGTAGCGTGGCCACCCAGTACAGGTCGTTCTCCTTTATCCTTTTTATACGAGGGTCCTTCAACAGACATGACAGCATGAAAGACCCCATTTGCACAAGGTTGGATGCCGAGCTACTCATTTCCCGTTCCTCCTCCTCACTGATGTCATTGACGGTCTGTTCTTCCCCCCAGCCACGTACAACACCATGGGTCCCAGATAGGTGACAACAACAACCACCCTGGGATGCCTGCTGTGGTTGGTCTTCCTCCTCCATAAAGCGACATTCCTCCTCTGACTCCTCTTCCTCATACTCCTCTTCCAGCGTTGCCGCAGATCCGACAAGCGATGATGACAAGGCTTTTTCTGGTGGTGACGGTGACCACAACTCTTCCTCTTCACGATCATCTACAGCCTGATCCAGCACTCTTCGCAGGGCACGCTCCAGGAAGAAAACAAATGGGATGAGGTCACTGATGGTGCCTTCGGTGCGACTGACTAGGTTTGTCACCTCCTCAAAAGGACGCATGAGCGTCCAGTAACGTGGCAAAAAAAACATTTCCAGCTCCGCAGAGGCTGTCCTAGCACCCCGGTCATACAAATACTCGTTGACGGCTTTTTCTTGTTGGAGCAGGCGGTCGAACATTAGGAGTGTTGAATTCCAACGTGTCGGGCTGTCGCAAATCAAGCGCCTCACTGGCATGTTGTTTAGGCGCTGAATGTCTGAAAAGTGCGCCATGGCCGTGTAGAAACACCTGAAATGGCCACACACCTTCCTGGCCTGCTTGAGGACGTCCTGTAAGCCTGGGAACTTAGACACAAAGCGTTGTACGATGAGATTCAACACATGTGCCATGCACGGCACATGTGACAACTTGCCCAAATTCAATGCCGCCAACAAATTGCTTCCATTGTCACACATCACTTTGCCGATCTCCAGTTGGTGCGGGGTCAGCCACTGATCCACCTGTGCGTTCAGGGCGGACAGGAGTGCTGGTCTGGTGTGGCTCTCTGCTTTCAGGCAAGTCAACCCCAAGACAGCGTGACACTGTCGTATCCGGGATGTGGAATAGCCCCTGGGGAGCTGGGGGGATTCAGTTGATGTGCAGTAGGACGCAGCAGCAGAAGAGGACTCAGCCGAGGAGGTTATGGAAGAGGATGGAGTAGGGGGAGTAGAGGAGGTGGCAGTAGGCCTGCCTACAAGTCGTGGCGGTGTCACCAACTCCGCTGCAGAGCCACGCATTCCATGCTTGGCAGCCGTCAGCAGGTTGACCCAGTGCGCAGTGTAGGTGATATACCTGCCCTGACCGTGCTTTGCAGACCAGGTATCAGTGGTCAGATGGACCCTTGCCCCAACACTGTATGCCAGAGATACCATGACTTCCTTTTCAATCACTGAGTAGAGGTTTGGGATTGCCTTATTTGAAAAAAAAAATAATTGTCCGGGTACCTTCCACTGTGGTGTCCCAATAGCAACAATTTTTTTGAAGGCCTCAGACTCCACCAGCTGGTATGGTAAAAGCTGGCGGGCTAAGAGTTCCGTCAAGCCAGCTGTCAGACGCCGGGTAAGGGGGTGACTCTGTGACATTGGCTTCTTACGCTCAAACATTTCCTTTACAGACACCTGACTGTGGCCAGATGAGATGGAACTGCTGAAGGTGAGAGGCGGAGTGGCGGGTGGTTGAGAGGGGGCAAGGAGGACAGCAGTGGTTGATGTGGCTGAAGATGCTGGACCAGGAGGAGGATGGTGGCTTTGAGCTTGTGTGCTGCTTCTACTCGTCATCATGTGTTGATTCCATAGGTGTTTGTGATGTGCGATCATGTGCCTTCGCAAGCCGGTTGTACCTAGGTGGGTGTTGGATTACTTACGACTCAGTTTCTTTTGGCACAGGTTGCAAATGGCATCGCTGTTGTCAGAGGCAGACACACAAAAAAATGCCACACTGCTGAGCTTTGCAATGACGGCATTCTGGTGGTGGCAACAGCATGCGTTGATTGGTGTGCTGTCTGGCTGACCCCGGGTGCCGATACATGCTGTCTGACTGTGCCATTAGCTCCTTGCGACGACCTCCCCCTGCTTCCAACTCATCTCCTTCTTATCTCTGTCTCCCCTTCTGAACTTTCCCCTCTTCTTCTTTTCTTCGAGCAGGCACCCACGTGGCATCCACGGACACATCGTCATCATCAACCACTTCACTTGTATCTGACACCTCAGCAAAGGAAGCAGCAGCGGATACAACATCATCATCATCACACTGTACGTCCATGTGTGTAATGCTGCCTGACTGAGACATATCCCTGTTATCTACATCCACTGGCAATAATGGTTGCGCATCACTAATTTCATACAACTGATGTGTAAATAACTCCTCTGAGGGATCAAGTGAAGCGGCTGTGGTGGCTGTGGTGGTAGTGGTGGTGGGCGGGAGAGTGGTGACCAAAGCTGAGCTGGAGGAGGATGGTGCGTCAAAGTTCTTAGCGGAAGCTGTTGAAGATTGGGTGTCCTGTGTAAGCCAGTCAACTATTTTCTCCGAATTTTTTGGGTTCAGGGTACATGGCCTCTAAACACAGGGCATTATTCCAGGGCCAGTGGAAATCAAAGCACCACGACCACGACGGCCCCTGCGGGGTGGCCTGCCTCTGCCTGACATTTTTTTTTAGATAAGTGGTTTATGCGTGCAAGGTACTGTATATGTACCCTATATAAGTTGTGGGCAGTGGGCACAGTACAGTCTGTGTGGGCCTGACACACACGGGCTTGCAATTTGCAAAAGTGATAATATCACAGAATTTTTTTTATAGATTTTTTTTTATCTGCAAGGTATTTGAGTGAATTACACCCTGTAACGGTATGAGTGGAGGCCTAGCCACTAGCCAGTGGCCACAATACATTCTGTGTGGGCCTGACACACACGGGCTTGCAATTTGCAAAAGTGATAATATCACAGAAAATTTTTACATTTAATTTTTTTATCTGCAAGGTATTTGAGTGAATGACACCCTGTAACGGTATGAGTGGAGAACTAGCCACTAGCCAGTATACAGTATGTGTGGGCCTGACACACACAGGCTTTCAAATGTGATTATACAGAAAAAATGTTAATTCAATTTTTTTATCTGCAAGGTATTTGAGTGAATGACACCCTGTAACGGTATGAGTGGAGGCCTAGTCACTAGCCAATATACAGTCTGTGTGGACCTGACACACACGGGCTTGCAAATGTGATTATGTCACAGAAAAATATTAAATATAATTTTTTTTTTTTTTATCTGTGAGGTATTTTTGGTCACACTCTGTATGAATGGTGTGCAGTGAACACAGTGCTGTCTGTGACTGAGCCTGCAGCCTCTCACACACGGGCAGCCAGGCAACTGCAATATATATATATATATATATATATATATTGTGACAGGGTGTCACAATGTTTTGCAGAGAAAGTGCTGGATGGTGTGTACATTGCACCAAGTTTCCGGCACTACATGTGTTAAAAGGCTCCAGGGAGGTTTAGTTTTCTTTGTATCCAGAAGCTTCCTGGGAAAAAGAAAGCCAGTTTAGGGTCCTGGAGCCAGTCAGGGAATAGTTGGGTGGGTTCCCTGACCACCCGGAACAGTCCGGATTTTACCTGCCTGGGGGACTGTTCACACAGATGTACTAATTAAGTCAACAGCCGTGACCCAGGATCTCTCTCTCTGGGAGTCTGTTTGAGAAGCTGCAAGCCTAGGAGCTCTGAGAGCGGTTGGCTTCTCCACCTAACTACTGAACTGTAAGTTGCTCTGTTTTCCCCTTGAAAATGCTCTTTGTGTTTTGTGTTATGAGTTTAGCTAGGGCTGCGGAGTGAGATAGGCAGGAGCCAGGCGGCTATTGTTATTTTGGTTTTTTGTTTGTTGTTTTGAGCAACTTGAAAAATTAATTAGCAACAGTGTGATGCACAAGCTACAAAGGTGTTGATTGTTCCTGTTTCTGCCCAAAACAACCCCGCAGGAAGGTGTAACAGTTCACAATAAATATATATATATATATATATATATATATATAAAGCACACTCATGTACCAGCCCTGAAAAGGGCTTTTTGGGGTGCTGTCAGGACGCTGTCTGTGGACAGAACAATGCCCTTGCTAACTCTTTCCCTATTGAATCAGCAGCAGCAGCAGCACTATCCCTCCTCTCACTGTGAATGCAGCTTCCTTAATGAATCTAAAATGGATGCTGTCCAGGAGGTGGGAGGGTCTGGGAGGGAGGGTCTGCTGCTGATTGGCTGGAATGTGTCTGCTGACTGTGAGGTACAGGGTCAATTTTTACTCAATGATGATGTAGCAAGCTATGTTCGCCGGGAACTATTCGCCGGCAAATAGTTCGGGACAGCACTAGTGATGGGGTGCTGCGCCAGATGACCTGGCCTCCACAGTCACCGGACCTGAACCCAATCGAGATGGTTTGGGGTGAGCTGGACCGCAGAGTGAAGGCAAAAGGGCCAACAAGTGCTAAGCATCTCTGGGAACTCTTTCAAGACTGTTGGAAGACCATTTCAGGTGACCTCTTGAAGCTCATCAAGAGAATGCCAAGAGTGTGCAAAGCAGTAATCAAAGCAAAAGGTGGCTACTTTGAAGAACCTAGAATATGACATATTTTCAGTTGTTTCACACTTTTTTGTTATATATATATATATATATATATATATATATATATATGTTAATTCATAGTTTTGATGCCTTCAGTGTGAATCTACAATTTTCATAGTCATGAAAATAAAGAAAACGTTTTGAATGAGAAGGTGTGTCCAAACTTTTGGTCTGTACTGTACCTGCGTCCACCAAATATTGATTTATTGGTTCTACATACGTGATTCCACAAAATACTGATTGAGAGGTGTGATACACCTGCTTCCATCAAATATTTATTAAGGGGTTCTACAAACCGGATTCCCAAAAAGTTGGGACACTATACAAATCGTGAATAAATACTGAATGCAATGATGTGGAGGTGCCAACTTCTAATATTTTATTCAGAATAGACCATAAATCACGGAACAAAAGTTTAAACTGAGAAAATGTACCATTTTAAGGGAAAAATATGTTGAGAATTTCACGGTGTCAACAAATCCCCAAAAAGTTGGGACAAGGCCATTTTCACCACTGTGTGGCATCTCCCCTTCTTCTTACAACACTCAACAGACATCTGGGGACCGAGGAGACCAGTTTCTCAAGTTTAGAAATAGGAATGCTCTCCCATTCTTGTCTAATACAGGCCTCTAACTGTTCAATCGTCTTGGGCCTTCTTTCTTGCACCTTCCTCTTTATGATGCACCAAATGTTCTCTATAGGTGAAAGATCTGGACTGCAGACTGGTCATTTCAGTACCCGGATCCTTCTCCTACGCAGCCATGATGTTGTGATTGATGCAGAATGTGGTCTGGCATTATCTTGTTGAAAAATGCAGGGTCTTCCCTGAAAGAGATGACGTCTGGATGGGAGCATATGTTGTTCTAGAACCTGAATATATTTTTCTGCATTGATGGTGCCTTTCCAGACATGCAAGCTGCCCATGCCACACGCACTCATGCAACCCCATTCCATCAGAGATGCGGGCTTCTGAACTGAGCGTTGATAACAACTTGGGTTGTCCTTGTCCTCTTTGGTCCGGATGACATGGCGTCCCAGATTTCCAAAAAGAACTTCGAATCATGACTCGTCTGACCACAGAACAGTCTTCCATTTTGCCACACTCCATTTTAAATGATCCCTGGCCCAGTGAAAACACCTGAGCTTGTGGATCTTGCTTAGAAATGGCTTCTTCTTTGCACTGTAGAGTTTCAGCTGGCAACGGCGGATGGCACGGTGGATTGTGTTCACTGACAATGGTTTCTGGAAGTATTCCTGAGCCATTCTGTGATTTCCTTTACAGTAGCATTCCTGTTTGTGGTGCAGTGTTGTTTAAGGGCCTGGAGATCACGGGCATCCAGTATGGTTTTACGGCCTTGACCCTTACGCACAGAGATTGTTCCAGATTCTCTGAATCTTCGGATGATGTTATGCACAGTTGATGATGATAGATGCAAAGTCTTTGCAATTTTTCGCTGGGTAACACCTTTCTGATATTGCTCCACTATCTTTCTGCGCAACATTGTGGGAATTGGTGATCCTCTACCCATCTTGGCTTCTAAGAGACACTGCCACTCTGAGAATCTCTTTTTATACCCAATCATGTTGCCAATTGACCTAATTAGTGTTAATTGGTCTTCCAGCTCTTTGTTATGCTCAAATTTACTTTTTCCAGCCTCTTATTGCTACTTGTCCCAACTTTTTGGGGATTTGTTGACACCGTGAAAATTTGAATCAACGTATTTTTCCTTTAAAATGATACATTTACTCGGATTAAACGTTTGATCTGTCATCTACGTTCTATTACAAATAAAATATTGACATTTGCCATCTCCACATCATTGCAGTTTTTATTCACAATTTGTTTAGTGTCCCAACTTTTTGGGAATCCGGTTTGTATATATCTGTTTCCACAAAATACAGATTGAGGGTTGCAATATACCTGCTTCCAATAAATACTGATTAAGGGCTGCGATACACCTGCTTCCACAAAATAAAAAATATCAAATTTACAAAAAATTTGGAGAAATTTTCAAATTTCCAACTTTCAGTTTCTCCACTTCTATAATATATAGTAATAGCTACAAATATAGTTATTACTTTACATTCCCCATATGTCTACTTCATGTTTTGATCATTTTGGAGGACCATTAAGGACCAGTTCAGGTCGGAAGTCACTTTGTTAAGCTTACATAATAGAAAATACCCAAAAATGACCCCATTCTAGAAACTACACCTTTCAAGGTATTCAAACCTGATTTTACAAACGTTGTTACCCAATTAGGTGTTTCACAAGAGTTAATGGCAAATGGAGATGAAATTTCTGAATTTAGATTTTTGGGCAAATTTTCCATTTTAATCCATTTTTTCCAGTAACAAAGCAAGGGTTAACAGCCAAACAAAACTCAATATTTGTTGCCCTGATTCTGTAGTTTGCATAAACACCCCATATGTGGTCGTAAACTACTGTACAGGCACACGGTAGGGCGCAGAGTGAAAGGAGTGCCGTGTGGTTTTTGGAAGGCAGATTTTGCTGGACTGGTTTATTTACACCATGTCCCATTTGAAGCCCCCCTGATGCACCCCATGAGTAGAAACTCCCAAAAATTTACCCCATTTTAGAAATTACACCTCTCAAGGTATTCAAAACTGATTTTATAAACTTTGTTAACCCTTTAGGTGTTCCACAAGAATTAATGGAAATAGAGATAAAATTTCCAAATTTCACTTTTTTGTCAGATTTTCCATTTTAATATTTTTTTTTCCACTTACAAAGCCAAACAAAACAGCCAAACAAAACTTAATATTTATGGCTCTGATTCTTTAGTTTACAGAAACACCCCATATGTGGTAAACTGCTGTATGGGCACGCGGCAGGGCACAGAAGGAAAGGAATGCCATACAGTTTTTGGAAGACAGATTTTGCTGGACTGTTTTTTGACACCATGTCCCATTTGAAGCCCCCCTGATGCACCCCTAGAGTAGAAACTCCAAAAGAGTGACCCCATTTTAGAAACTACGGGATAGGGTGGCAGTTTAGTTGGTTATTATTTTAGGGTACATATGATTTTTGATTGCTCTATATTACATTCTTTTTTTAAATTATTCTTTAGTGTCTCCACATTCTGAAAGCCATAGTTTTATTTATTTTTGGGGCGACAGTCTTGTGTAGGGGCAAATTTTTTTTCGGGATGAGATGACGCCCCGGTACGTCATGTGTCCCCAAGAGGTTAAGGGAACTGATATACCTGCTTCCACCAAATATTTAACGATGCCTGTGATACCCCTGCTTCCTCAAAATACTGATTAAAAGGGTTGATATACCAGCTTCCACCAAATACTGATTGAGGCATGCGATATACCTGCTTCCACAAATACTGCTCTTCTCTATGGACTTTGGCACAGGGTCATTTTTTAAATGAAGAGGATGGAAGAGGCAGGCCGTTCCGCAAGGGTGGTAGGGTTCGGGAAGGTGCACCAGGTCGGAGTCTAAGTGGGAAGTTGGAGAAGGTGCATACGATTACATCAAAGGATGCACCAGAGGTAGTTGAGTGGCTGACTCAGCCTTCCGCTTCTGCACCCTCCTCATTCTCTGCTGTGTGTACCCCCAAAGACATCACCATAGCCCCTCCACTCGAGTCAGAGGAATTATTTTTCCATCCATTCCCAGACCTACCAATGCGCATCCATTCTTGGCATTGAATGAGGAAGAGGAGGTAACAATGGCCACCACCTAGCGGTCTGACGACAGTACCCAGATCAGCCCAAGAAGGATGGTCCCTTCTGTTGCTGCCTACTCCGAGATCTCTAATGTCAGTGGTTGTGAAGGTGATGATGGTGACATGTCAAAGGATGTCATGTGGGTGCCAACAAGAGAGGAAGAGGAGGGGAGAGGGAGAGATGGAACAGCAGATAGGGAGGAGAAGCAGGTAGAACTCGCAGTGCACCGGAGGCAAAAAACAGACTGCAAATGTATCTAGAGCCATTCACCATGCACAGTCACATCTGGAGCTCTCAGGATGCCGGCACATGGCTCCACAGTGTGGGATATTTTTTTTTATGTGTCAGCTGCTTACAATAGTGTGGCCATCTACAGCCTGTGCTGTCAACGCAAAAGTCGCGGTAAGCCCAACACTCACCTAGGGACGGCCGCCTTAAGAAGATACCTGGCCTCCCATCACCGAGCCCAGTGGGAGCAACGCCATCAGAACCCACAAAGCTACACTCCCGGCGCTCCACATCCTGCCTATTCTCCTTCTCCTCTCTCCTCCCATTTGTCCTCCACTCGACATTCCACCGTGCCGTCGTCGCAAAGGCGGGCTTCTGTGGGCCAAATGTTTGAGCGTAAAAATTTGTTGACGCCGAATAGCCCTCTTGCTCAACGGTTGACCTATGGCTTGTATTAACTGCTAGCCCGCCAACTACTGCCATATAAACTGGTGGACTTGGAGGCCTTTAGAAAATTTGTGGCCTTTGGCACACCGCAATGCAAAGTCCCCGGAAGGAAATATTTCTCCGAGAAGGGCATCCCTGAACTATATGGCCACGTACAGAGTGCCGGTGCAAGATACATCTGACCACAGACACATGGTCTAGAAAACACTGGCATGGTAGGTAAATAACTTTTATTGCCCACTGGGTGAACCTTCTGACGGCCATCAAGCATGTAACCTGGGGCACCCATGTCGATTTGTTGTTACTGCCATGGATTGCAACCAGGCCTGCCTCTTCTTCTCCTCGTACTCCATCCTCCGTCTCCTTCTCAGCTGACTCCTCCTTTCCCACTGCTACCGCCACTTCCGCTGCACCCCCCCAAGCTCCCACGGAACCTATTTGACATGCCAGGTGACACGTTGCCATGCTGTGCTGAGGCTGTTGTGCCTGGAAGCCAAGAGCCACACCGGTCCTTCACTGCTTTCAGCTCTGCAGTCACAGGCAGATCAGTGGCTAACCCAGCTCAATTTGACAGTTGATAAAATGGTGTGCGACAATGGTGCCAATCTTCTGAGCGCGCTGAAACAGGGCAAAATGACGTGCCATGCATGGCACACGTCCTGAACTTAGTCGTGCAGCCATTTGTTGCCAAATACCCTGGGGTCCAGGACGTCTTGCGGCAAGCCAGGAAAATCTCTGGCCATTTTAGAAGATCTTACACGGCGTTGTCTAGCCTTGCTGACATTCAGCGGCGACACCGCTTGCCCATCAGACATCTGATTTGTGACTGCCTGATGCACTGGAACTTCGCCTTGTATATGCTTGATAGGCTGCTCCAGCAGAAACATATGTACGAACTCTGTAGCAGGACAGGTTCCGGGAGCTTGGTTTATTTTCACCACGCCAGTGGCTGCTCATGCGCTACGAATGCAGACTTCTGCGGCCATTCGTTGAGATCACCAAACTGGTCAGTCATAGTCAGGGCGCAATCAGTGACATAGTTCCTTGCTCCTTCGTTCTGGAGCGTGCATTGCGTTGTGTCATTAATCAAGCCATCGAGGAGCAGGAGCTGGTAGATGAGAAAGTTGCAATGCTGAATGAATTCCCGGGGGGGCTACTCCATCTGAGACAAGTCAGCAGAAGTTTGAAGAGGAGTCAGAGAAGGATGGTGGCTGGGGGCAAGAGGAGGAGCAAGAAGAGCAGGCTTTGAGGGGGACTTTTAACTTTTCGGGGATCCTTGGTGTTGTCCGTGACTGGGGGGAGGAGACCAAGGACGACATTCTCCTGGGCGATGAGCAGGAGCCAGTGCGCTCCACCACTTCCAATTTAGTGCAAATGGGGGCCTTTATGCTCCAGTGTTTGAAGAGGGACCCCCATATAAAAAGCATAAAGGGCAAGGACCAGTACTGGGTGGCAATGTACTTAGACCCTTGGTACAAACACAAAATGGCAGACACGTTACCAGCATCACAAAGGGCTGTCAGAATGCAGCATTACCAGGCCTTGGTGTGAGAGATGGTGCATTCTGCTGTTGCAGGCGCTGACAGAGGAATTTCCACCCACAGCGAAACGGGTGCGGGTACCAATCCTACCGCGCCTGCAAGAAGAGGGCGCTTTAAAGATGTGTTGGTCACTTTGGATATGAGATCATTCTTGCAGCCAACCCATCTACAGCAGCCCTCTGGATCCAGCCTAAGGGAACGCCTAGACCGACAGGTGTCCGACTACATCAGGTTAACAGCTGATGTGGATGCTCTGAGAAGCGAGGAACCCCTGGACTACTGGGTGTAAAGGCTTGACCTGTGGCCAGAGCTGGCACAATTTGCCATGGAACTCTTGGCTTGCCCCTTGTCGAGTGTCCTGTCCGAAAGGACGTTCAGCGCAGCAGGGAGGGGATCATGACCAATAAGCGCACTTGAATGAGAAGGTGTGTCTCAGACTTTTGGTCTGTACTGTATATATGATGTGAGCATTCTGTTGTACACATTTTAGTTCACTAGGTGGCCACAAACCAGATGTATGACCCACTTGTGCATTCCTTTGTCTTAAGGTCACTAGGGAAGGGGGAAGGGGGAAGTTAGGTTGCACTTTTCAAATCTACCTATGAACTCAGATTTGAAGTTGCTGAAACCACTCCTATCAAGTTAAGGAGCCAATAGTCTTTTCTTAAGGAACACCCCTTTTGTGATGTCATGTCTGCTATTTAAGTAAATGTAACTTGAATAAAGTTTACTTCTTGCTCTTGCTCAGGGGGATGAGAAGATGCTTTCATGAAACCAACTTGTGTGTCTGGTCTCATTATAAAAGCAGTATGGTGCACTCATACTTATACTTCTAATTGATTTGGTACCACACGAAGAAGATGAGAATCGCATAAATTGTGATAACAATACCCCTATATCAAATCTCAGATCGGACCACATATCAAACTTCAGATGAGACCCCCATCAGATCTCTATGTTAGACCCACATATCAGACCTCAGATTAGACACCCTTTAGACCTCCATGTCAGACCCCCATATCAGATGTCAGATCAGACCCCTATCAGAGCTAAAATAAATAAATTAACTTACATCTACTGATGTGCCGCTACTCTGCAGGTCTGGCATTCTCTCCTGCACTCACTGCTCCCTGTTCATCTCTGGGCCATGATGCACTGTGACCACGTGCAGCATCAGGTCATACTACATGAACTATGTCCTGATGCTGTACGCAGTCAGAAAAGTGCAGCACAGATCCGGAGAAGACCAGTGAGGGGTGAGTACAGGCAGAACTTGAAGTGCATTACTCACTGCTCCCCACGACTCCTGCATACTAGTAATGGAAGTGCTCACAAATAATCGCTTTATAACATTTTTTTCTACCACTTTTTTGGGGAAAAAAGTCTTATAAAGCAAAAAATGTGGTAAGTACCATAAAATCAATCTTTCCATTCCTTCAACAATCGAAAATTCACATTGAAACTAGAGATGAGCGAATTTGTCAAAAACTAGAGATGAGCAAATTTCTAAAAAAAAAAATTTGGTCGGTTCACCGAATATTCTGAAAAGATTTCATTCGATCTGAATTTATTCATGACGAATCACATTAAAAACTGTTATTTCCTGGCTGCAAAGAGCCTGTAAAGTGGTGTAGAACACTGTGCCTTGCAGTAACACGCACAGGGAGTCTGCTGTGGTAGTGAAACAATAATGTGAGTCAATATAACAATTCACCGCAGAACGGTTAATGGGACATACGTATATTTCCTTTCAATACATCACGCAAATGAATGTAGTATAATGTAACTTCACCGCCATATGGCATTTATGAAATTTTTTTCATTTTTTTCCTATTAATACACCTAAAAAAATATATACTATGTAAATTCAGCGCAGAACAACTAATGGGACATACAGATCTTTCCTATTAAGACACCCCGTAAATGGCTGTAGTACAATGTTACTTCACCGCTGAACAGCAATTATGACATAAATTTGTTCCTTTTTTTTCCTATCAATACACCCACAATGTAAAATCAACACAGAACGGCTAATAGGACATACATATCTCTCCTATTAATACACCCCATAAATGGCTGCATCACACAGAACTTGCACACCAATCACAAGCAAGTATAACTGCAATTTGGATCCCCAATAAGTGCAGCAATGTATAATAGAATCTCTCATATTGCACTCTGATCTACTTTTATAGTGTAGATGATGCCTGCCTATCTTTTCCCTACACCTTGAATAATCTTTCCCTGAACTTGCAAATCGTTTTTTCAGCACAATGAAGTATTTTCTAACACTGTCCCTAGTGCCTGCTGACGTTTCTCCCTGCACAAAGCACACTGGGAAATGTCAGAATCCAAAATGGCTTTGCTCCATGTCCTAACAGGAAAAAAAATGCAATTCATTACCACGAAGCGTGAGGAAATTAGGATTCGGTGCAAATCAAATTTTTCCTGAAATTCGGATCAAATTCCACTTCATCAACTTCGATTCACTCATTTCTAATTGAAAGCAGTCCTCCCAAACTCTGTACCATCTTCCCCCTGATTAATATTAAAATAAATATTTGCATACCCAATTGTTCTATCATTTGTTCTCAGTTACTCAGATACTAATAGGGAGTGTGGTGACATCCATTTTCTCTAGCATTAACCCTGCCAAAAGTAAAGGGATTGTCTCAAAAAAAGCACTGACCTCTCATGTGGCCGGAACTACACATAGCCCGATGAATCAAGCCAGCAAAGGAGGCAATATGGACAATCACAATACCTTAGTAACTGCCTTGTATTAACTTTGACTACATGATAAATGCCATTTGCTGAAGGGAGACAACCCTTTTAAGTTCTCATGACAACATATTCCTATTCTTTTTTACAACCCAACCACAGAGTACAGTTTAAAATACACAATCCTATCATAAAAGGGTTAACTACTCTCCTTTCTACTTCTTTAAATATACCTTGCAAAATGTATTTATTTTTGGACAATTTATGAGTATACGATGAAGATCAAAGTCATTTTGTGATTTCTGTTTAATGACACCTGGCCAATAATTTTATACACAATACCCCAATGGTGATTGATTGAGCATCTGAAAAAGAGGAATTATAAAATCCTGCTCATTTATATGTTCCTGAGAAGTTGCAGTGTGTATCTGGTAATGTGTGAATTGTGACTATAAGAAGAGGACCTACTTCTTTTGGATCTTGCAGAGCTTTTTAGAAATTGACTGGTCCACATGCAGAGTCCTCGACAATGCATACTAAGAAATGACTATGCTGTATTCAACTCAAATTTAAAAATGTATATGTGAGTTTAAAGTGAGCATTTAATTCCCCTTTTCGGTACCACCATTGTCATGTGCAAGGGGTATGAGACCCTGGTTCTGAACACAACATACAGTACTGTAGGGGCCCATATCCCTATGGAAAACATTAGAGGCACATGTCTAGGCCTGTAGATTGCTATGGAAGTTGTGCAAGTAAAGCCATTTAACAGGAGCCCCATAATAGGTGCAATATTCAGATTAAACCTTTTTATACTTACAGACGTGGACAAAATTGTTGGTACCCTTTGGTCAATGAAAGAAAAAGTCACAATGGTCACAGAAATAACTTTAATCTGACAAAAGTAATAATAAATTAAAATTCTATAAATGTTAACCAATGAAAGTCAGACATTGTTTTTCAACCATGCTTCAACAGAATTATGTAAAAAAATAAACTCATGAAACAGGCATGGACAAAAATGATGGTACCCCTAGAAAACACAGAACATAATGTGACCAAAGGGACATGTTAATTCAAGGTGTGTCCACTAATTAGCATCACAGGTGTCTACAACCTTGTAATCAGCCATTGGGCCTATATATATGGCTCCAGGTAATCACTGTGTTGTTTGGTGATATGGTGTGTACCACACTCGACATGGACCAGAGGAAGCAAAGGAAAGAGCTGTCTCAAGAGATCAGAAAGAAAATTATAGACAAGCATGTTAAAGGTAAAGGCTATAAGACCATCTCCAAGCAACTAGATGTTCCTGTGAGTACAGTTGCACATATTATTCATAAGTTTAAGATCCATGGGACTGTAGCCAACCTCCCTGGACGTGGCCGCAGGAGGAAAATTGATGACAAATCTAAGAGACGGATAATCCGAATGGTAACAAAAGAGCCTAGAAAGACTTCTAAAGAGATTCAAGGTGAACTTCATGCTCAAGGAACATCAGTGTCAGATCGCACCATCCGTCGTTGTTTGAGCCAAAGTGGACTACATGGGAGACGACCAAGGAGGACACCATTGTTGAAAACGAATCATAAAAAAGCAAGACTGGAATATGCCAAACTACATGTTGACAAGCCACAAAGCTTCTGGGAGAATGTCCTGTGGACAGATGAGACAAAAATCGAAGTTTTTGCCAAGGCACATCAGCTGTATGTTCACAGACGAAAAAATGAAGCATATCAAGAAAAGAACACTGTCCCTACTGTGAAACATGGAGGAGGCTCTGTTATGTTCTGGGGCTGCTTTGCTGCGTCTGGCACAGGGTGTCTTGAATCTGTGCAGGGTACAATGAAATCTCAAGACTATCAAGGAATTCTAGAGAGAAATGTACTAGCCAGTGTCAGAAAGCTTGGTCTCAGTCGCAGGTCATGGGTCTTGCAACAGGACAATGACCCAAAACACACCGCTAAAAACACCCAAGAATGGCTAAGAGGAAAAAATTGGACTATTCTAAAGTGGCCTTCTATGAGCCCTGACCTCAATCCTATTGAGCATCTTTGGAAGGAGCTGAAACATGCAGTCTGGAAAAGGCACCCTTCAAACCGGACACAACTGGAGCAGTTTGCTCATGAGGAGTGGGCCAAAATACCTGCTGAGAGGTGCAGATGTCTCATTGACAGTTACAGGAAGCGTTTGATTGCAGTGATTGCCTCAAAAGGTTGCGCAACAAAATATTAAGTTAGGGGTACCATCATTTTTGTCCATGCCTGTTTCATGAGTTTATTTTTTTACATAATTCTGTTGAAGCATGGTTGAAAAACAATGTCTGACTTTCATTGGTTAACATTTATAGAATTTTAATTTATTATTACTTTTGTCAGATTAAAGTTATTTCTGTGACCATTGTGACTTTTTCTTTCATTGACCAAAGGGTACCAACAATTTTGTCCACGTCTGTATTATAGTATTGTATTGTATGTGAACAGGAGTTCATAAAGTATAAAAATGGTTGTGGCTTACTAAAAGAAAATACTCCACTGCCATTGTAAAGTAATTAGAACTCACAGGGACTAATGCTTTCTCTGAAAGCTGAATACAATTTTAATTCGTAATTGATTAGGTATTTTTATAGCACTCTTCGCTAAAGCAATGTGCTTCATAATGTAATTTCAAAGATTTATAACCTTCAAATTTAGACTACATATTTGAAATGCTGAACAACCAAGTGGGATTGTTCTGGATTCTAATCAGCTTTAGATATTAAATTGCAAAGCGCTGTAATTACTTTTGAGCCCTACCCAATACTTCAAACACGGTTATTTAAAAGGTAATAAATGCACCGAATGCTCAATAGGATTCCTTTGTACACTCTTAAATAGATATAATGATTTAGTGGATTATACAGAATTTACATTGATATAAAATTCAAATAATTAGCATTTTATTTAGGGCATATTCTATTCATCAATTAAAAAAGGGCACAAAAAGCACCAATAGGTGTGATCTATTCAGCTTCACAGCACCTTTGTTACCAATAAAGGAAAACAGCAAGTGATCGGATTCTTGAATTTCCCTCATATTATGAAAATAGCAATTGCAGTAGACATCTGTGCTCAGGAAAAATTAACCACAAAAATTTGGATCTGTTAACGTAATCAGAAAGTATTTGTAATAGTGAATCTAAACCACAAAGAGATTCCAGTATAGCTAGACATGCCAACTATTCCCTGACGAGCTGAACAACATTTAACTCCCGTTGTAACTTGAATTCACAGGGCACATTTAGATTATTTTTAGTTTAAAAAAATATATATTTTCCATTACTGAGAACAAGTATTAATATTTAGAGTATATCATGTTTTATCTGTATATAATAAGCCATTCTCTGGAAACGTTTTATTCCATTTTGGATCAAGTTCAAAAACAAATTACATAATGGAAGCACATCTATTTGTATAATGTATGCATTTTTTCTCTAAGTTAATTTATGAGAACTAGAAACAGCTACATATAAAGTGGTTATATAGTTTAAAAAAATCTATTCAGACATGAATTTTACTCTTTACCAGAATATGCTCACACATTTTTTACAGCACTTGTGTGTTTTTTTTTTTTTTTGCTTTGTTTTTAATGGTTTATAGTAGTGGTGTTTTTTTTCTTTCTAAATGGCTGTGTGAACTGCCTTTTTCTGGCCTTTAAATCCATATAGTCAAAGAGATATAGAAACACCTGAAAAAAAATACCAGAGCTATAAAATGTTGTGTTTTTGAAATTAAGGCAGAAATACAAAAATACCACCTAATAAAAAACATCAGTAGTCAAAAAAAGCTTGTGTATCCCATTTTTCATATGTCCTATAGATCTTTAGTGAACATCTGGAGTTGTCTTGTTTGCAGCACAAAACGCCTCATAAAGCACAGGTGCAAAAACTGTGACTAAAACACAAAAGTGCAGAAAGGCACAGCAAAAACCTATGTATAAAAACACCCATTTAAAAAAAAAAAAAAGATTTAGACAATACTCTTACACCCTACTTTTAGGTTAACAAAAGTGCTTCTGTCTCCTAGTGAAAACTTGACCCAGAGCTGCACTTTTGCATTGTGCTCAACATAGGATAGTGTTTCCTGTGTTACATGTGCTGGGTGTGAAGAGGCTGGCTGACTGGCTTATTTCAAAAGCTAAGTCTGCCCCCTTCACACACAGCACTGATAATGTTTTGACACAATAATGCTATGCTGTGTGATGCATAAGCCAGAAGTGAAGTTATGTGACCACCAGTAACAATGGGAGACCATTGGTAAATGAAAAATAGGAGTAAGACATATATCTTGTTATTTAAAACACAGTTAGATGGATAGCTTTTTGAGTTGGACAACAATTTTTAATAGTTGAGGTTGAAAAAATATTTAAGTCTATTAAGTCCAACCTTATCCTTCAGTGTTGATCAAGAAGCCCATATGAGGTAAATGGCAGTTGCACTATATTAGGCAAAATATCCTTAACCCATTCCCACATGTACGGCGCTGGAGTGATAGGCAAACATGGTGCCATGCTCGCACATGCCACAGGCACCATGGCCGGCAGGTCTCAGCTCTTTCAAACAGCAGACACCTGGGGCGGAGCCAGCACCTGCAGTGGATGGCTGTGTGAGTGCTTAGCTCCGTGTGAAAAATCGCCCTATCAGCCTGGAAACCTAGCTTTAAAGGATCACTATGGTGAAAATCGGAGGATCCAAAGCCAGTGAAGGTCCCGATTCACAAAAATCAGCAGTGAACAAGGGAGAAATGGACAAATTTATCAAAAAAGCTGCTGCTTCTTACGTGGCTAGAGACAGCAAGATAGCGCCGGTCTCCCCGCGCTCCAGCAGCCGCTCGCTTAAAGAACAGCCTGAAGCTGTAGCAGAGAGAGAAGAAGAAACAAACACTCTCCCTCTATCCAGAGAATACTTTCAAGGACACACTAATGTCCTCCTTATCAGCAGCCCTCGATCCTATAAGCTCTGACCTATCTACCATCAAGCAGGATATTAAGCATATCGGACGGAGAGTAGAGGCATTAGAGGAATCTCAAACAGCAATTATAAAACACCAACAGGCGGTTTCTCAACATGTCTGCTCGATCCAATCAAATCTAAACACGTTATATGCTGCTTTAGAAGACCAAGAAAATCGTAGCAGATGGAACAACCTGCAGCTTCCGCGGCATTCCGAATCGGTTGCTGCGAATGATAACCCGCATATGATTGCACAGATCTGCCTATTCCTCCTGGGCCCCGAGTCGGCACACAATGTCATACTCGAACGAGCACATAGGGCGCTAAGGCCTAAACCGGCCACAAATGCTCCCCCCAGGGACATCATATGCAAGTTTCTGGCCTTCCCGGTCAAAGAAGCCATCCTTACCAAAGCGCGGCAGTCTGGGGAAGTCACCTGGGACGGTTACGTGGTCTCCATTTTCCAGGATTTAGCGCAGTCCACCCTACAAAAGAGAAGACTCCTTAAGCCACTTACTGACTGGCTCAGAGCGCACAACATCCTATACAGATGGACCTTCCCCTTCGGATTATGTTTCTTCTTTGAGGGTCGCAAGATGGCGGTCTCCACCTTTACAGACCTGGACCAAGTCTACGATCACTTGAACATTAACCCACTGAACATTCAGAACTGGGACATAGTTCAAGATCTCTCCTCTCTCCCGACCCTTCCAGCAGCGGACCAGTGGGAGAAACCACGCACCCCCAAGCAAGGCAAACAAAGAAGAGAAGTCTCATTATCCACACGAGACGCCTGCCTATGGGAGATTAAGTATCTGTGCAGTATAGGTTCCTGTTAACCATCGACTTATTCTTTTTGCCACCTTAGCTCCCCTTATCTCTTCTCTCCTCTGTCTGTGTCTCCTTTCAAATTTTCTCTCGATTTCCTCCCCCCTCCTCTGCCGTTACTTTACTCTTCACTCTAGATTGCTCATCGATTTTCCTCCGAATGTTTTCCTCAGATCGATTTCTTGCTCTAATTTTTTCTTTCTCTCCTAAGGGTGTTCACTTCGATTTTCACTACCCGCTTGATCGATATAATGTTAATTAGCTCATGCGCGCATATGTTACTGTTGTTTACACATTTTTGGTAATGTGTTAATTCCTACTCTGTTATTTATATTTGTTTTTTTGTGTGGATCTGCTATACCTTCTCATACATATCTGATTCAATACAGGGAATATGGTTCCAACTATATGGGAAGTTGATGGTTTTAGCCGGTTGGGGCCAGACAGATTGGGATCCCCTCTTCTGAATAAATGGCTAATCTTAAAATCGCATCTTATAATGTAAAAGGCTTTAAGTCACCCTCTAAAAGATGCCAAATATTCTCCTTTTTGAAAAAAACAAAACAGGCTTCAGTCCTTATGTTGGAAGAAACCCACTTTAAATTTGATAAATACCCCGATCTGTCTCGCTCCAATTACCCGGTATGGTTCCACCGCGGCTCTATCTCCTCCGCATCCAGGGGGATCAGCATTGGATTCAATAAACATGTCCCCTTCCAATACTGCTCCCACCAACAGGATCCTGAAGGCAGATATCTGCTACTCAAGGGTTATATTGATAAACGCTTGTATATGTTTGTAAACATATATGCCCCAAACGTCGACCAAGCCACTTGGCTTAAAACCCTTATCCCAAAAATATCTACCTTTCATGAAGGTATACTGATTCTAGGCGGTGATCTCAACACCACCTTAGACCCGCTCCTAGACTCCTCTTCAAATAAATCTGCCCTTTCCAAACGAGCACTGCGTTCGATAACAACTCATTAGCAGAGCTACACTTGGTCGACGTCTGGAGATTACTAAACCCTTCAGTGAAGGACTATACTTTTTATTCGAATCTACATGGTTCTTATCAAAGACTGGACTACCTACTAATACCCAAGGACCTTATCCAAATATGCAAAGATCCATGTATCGATTCCATCCACATGTCCGATCCATGCTCCGATTTTTATCTCCATTTCTCCAACGACCCCCCCTCCCAAAATATTTAGATGGAGACTTAATGAACAACTCCTCTCAAACCTGATGTATGTTTCCAAACTGAAAAATGTCCTAAAAGATTTCTTCTCTTTTAATTCCCTTCCCGACACCTCCCCTAATTAACTTTGGGATACCCACAAAGCCTTCATGAGAGGTCAACTTATTAGTTTAGGCTCCCACGCCAAAAAATTTAAATCTACTCAAATAGATACCCTGCCTAAACAGATTGAAAAATTAGAGACCCAACACAAGCGAACCCTCTCCGACACACATTTAAAAGAACTTACAGGACTCCTCTCCGAACTAAAAAACCTATTGAATAGTGCCTCAGCTAAATTCTTCCTAAATTCCCAATTTAAATTCTTTGCCCACGGTGACAAGGCCTCTAGGTTTATGATGAATAGGATCAAACAGAGGAGATCACATAATCACATAAAGTGTTCACTAAAAGAGGGGACCTGGTCACTAAAACCGAGGAAATAGCTTCCCAATTTCAAAAATTCTATCATGCTTTATAACATCCCCACTGACTCTCCCAATACAGAGACTTCTTCTCATTTTGAGGTAATCCACAAAATTCCTCCATTCCTTATCCCTCCCCAATCTGAATAGCTCCCAGAAATCTCTCCTGGAATCCCCCTTTACACTTAAAGAAGTGACAGATTCCATAAAACAGCTACCAAAGAATAAAGCTCCTGGGCCTGATGGGTTGACGGCCATATATTATCGCACATTTAAGGATCTCCTTGCCCCTCACTTGCTATCACTCTTTAATCAGTCCCTGAAGGGAATACCCTTATCCCAAGACTTGACAAGAGCATACAGTACTATAATCCCTAAATCAGATAAAGATCCTGCTCATTGTGAAAATTATCGCCCTATAGTCTTGCTAAACCTGGACCTCAAATTAATGGCCAAAATCCTTGCCAACCGCCTTTCCCTGATTCTCCTGTCTCTAATACATAAAGATCAAACCGGATTTATTTCTGACAGAGAAGGGAAGGATAATTCAGCGAGAATTATAAATGCCATATCATATGCGAAGAAGAAAGCTCGTCCATTAGTCCTTGTCAGCACCGATGCAGAAAAAGCATTTGACAGAGTCAACTGGGATTTCATACGTCTTGCTTTGTGGAAATTTAAAATTCAAGATCCCTTTATTCAAGCAATATTTTCAATGTACCTCAATGCCTTGACATCGGTGCTGGTGAACGACACTTTTTCCCCCTCCTTCCCTATCAAAAATGGCTCTCGCCAGGGCTGCCCACTTTCTCCATTGATTTTTGTCCTAATTATGGAACCACTCCTACAGTCCATCCGAGAAGACCCCTTGATAGAAGGCTTGGATGTAGGAGGTCACAAACATAAAGCAGCCGCTTTTGCTGATGATCTTTTACTTATAACAACTAATCCGGCCACGTCTCTACCCCCTATCTATGAACACTTAGAGAAATTCAGTCCCATGTCCAACTTTAAAATTAATATGAAAAAATCCCACGTCATGGCCATAGGTTTACCCACGCATACCAAGAACAAACTCGCCTCAACGTCACCCTTTAACTGGAACTCACCCACCATCACATATTTAGGAGTCATAATTGGTCCAGACCCATCCAATTTGTTCAATCTCAACTACACCCCATTATTACACCCCATGCATACACAAATTGATAATTTGTATCTCCCAACTCTCTCTTGGTTTGGCCGAAAAAACCTATTCACCTCACTAGTTCTGCCAAGGCTAAACTACCTGCAACAGGTCCTGCCCATCCCCATCTCTTACTTCCATTCCATCAATAATCATGTACGTAGCTTTATTTGGAACAAGAAAAAATCCTGCATTGGCTTTAGCGTCTTCCAGAGACCTAAGCTTGCAGGCAACATTAACCTCCCAGACCCGGGGTCATATAACTTGGCCTGCCTACTGACCAGAGTGGTGGATTGGTTTAGAGAACCATCATCTAAATCCTGGGTGGGAATGGAATCCTCTATATTCCTCTCCTCATTTAGAGTTCTTTTAATTCGCCCTTTCACACCCTATCCAACCCATATTCAACACAGCCTAAATATTAAAGCCACATTGGACGCTTGGGGAAAATTTCAAGAAACAGCCCTAGCTGTCCCCTTACCTTCCCCCCCTATTCAGGTGAGAGACCTTTTGGGATTGGCCCCACTAGAATTGTTGCAAAGCCTTCCGCTTTAGATTAGAAACTCCACAATTCCGGTGATATCCCTTTTCAAAGAAGACGGCAAATTGTAGAACCATCACGATATATTAAGCCTTTTCAACAGTACTACCCCTTCCAGGTTCTTCATAGTGTTTCTCCAATCCTTTATCTCCAAACATATCCGTTTTGGCGATTTGCTTAGGCCTCTAACATGGTTTGAGAGCCTTATCTGTGTCAACCCCCCCCCCCGGAAGCTTATTTCCCTCATCTACAGAAAACTCACATGCACTGTTAATTTGCCTAAGCTATCCTTTATAAGATCTTGGGAGAAAGATCTAGGTTCGCCACTCACGGTAGAAGATCAAAATCACCTTTTTGTAGAGCCTCACTCCTCTTCCAGATGCATCAGAATCCAGGAAAATGGCTACAAAATTCAGAACTCCAGAAATAACCTGTCGTTTCTCTTCCTCGAGCTCTGACGTGTGTTGGAGATGTGAAGTGGGGAAAGGGACGTTTTATCATATTTGGTGGACGTGCCCACTAGTTAATTTGTGGTGGTCCAATATATTTAAACTTTGCAACTGCAATCTGCAAAACATCAATATCCCCTGCCCCTAAACTAGCTCTCCTGGGACTACACTCACACATACCTGGCCCTACATCTCTGAAGCTGTTTAAAAAATTATTATCCGCAGCCCGCTTACTGCTACCCAGATATTGGTTGACACACGACCTTCCCCTTACTGAACATTGGCTCAACAAAATTGACTCCATTTGCAGGTTTGAAGAATTGTCGGCTTGGGAAAATCATTCCCACTGCAGCTTCAATTTATTATGGAAACCTTGGCGGGACTCTAGAATACTTTCCCATTGATCCCGAACTATTGGGTACCATAACCCATACATTGTAGACACATGTGACGTATAGCTTTGTAATCCACGTTTTTGTTTCTACTGTTGTTACTACTATAATTTCTATTGGTACTATTTGTCACAAAACCGATTGTAAGGTGAAGTATCTGACACACATGTGTGTCCTTCACCAATATCTTGTCATGTTGCTATTTATGTTTAAAAACAAAACAATAAAAATATAAAACAAAAAAAAAAAAAAAAAAACAGCAGACACCTGCGGCTAATGACTGTGACCGGCAATAATGCCATCCACGGTAAATAAAGCCTTTAGATGCCGTGATAAAGTGTGATCACTGCATCTAAAGGGTGAAAAACCCAGAAGTTTGTGCATCCCGGCCACTTATCAGCATCCTCTGTGGACAATGAGAATGCCGGTAATTGCTTTAAATACACTGGGTCTCTTTGGGTATTTGAGCTGCAATTCTTATTTTGCCCAGCAGGTGGCAGGCCAACATAAGAAATGAGCAACTCTGCTCTGATCACGGGTCTATAAGAACCATGATGGTTCAGAATTTAACAAAAAAGGGTTTTGTAGCCTCAAAAATGAGATACAATACCATTAAAAAGTAAAAAAATATATATATATATAAATTTTAATCACCTCCCTTTACGTAGAATAAAAAAATAAATACAAAGTAACCAGTTTAAACATCATGGGCATCAGCGCATCCAAATACGCCCATAGTATTAAAATATAAAAATATTGCACTTGCGGAACCGCCACTCCTAAATTCCCCAATTATTTTGGGTGAGTTGCAGGAGGTCGTATCTGGAATTCAGGGGTCTCCAGTCCCCGGGTCGGATAGCCTCCCGTTTGGCATATACAAGTGTCACGAGGAGGTCCTCCTGCCTGGGCTACTGCAGGTATTAAATGAATCTTGCATTGCAGGGAAATTGCCCCCATCACTAATGGAAGCAATTATCACACTGATCTTAAAGAAAGGGAAGGATGGTAATAAAGTAGAGGCCTACCGACCCATATCATTACTCAACTCAGACTACAAGATAGTCACCAAAGTCCTCGCAAACAGACTAAAAAAGGTAATAAAGGGGCTAGTACATACAGACCAGACAGGGTTTATTCCCGAGTGACAGATCCAGGCGAATATACGCAGGACCTTCCTGAATATACAGACAGGAGGGGGGGAGGACCGCTCTATCCTGTCTTTGGACGCCGCTAAAGCTTTCGACAGACAGGATGGAGTGGTCCTTTCTATAGCAGACCATGCATAAGATGAATCTGGGGAAAAGTTTTATTGAAAGGGTCAGAATGTTATATAATGGTCCAGTGGCTAGAGTTAACATCAACGGGGTGACCTCCCCTGCTATCTGCCTGCAGCGTGGTACTCGGCAGGGCTGGCTGCTCTCTCCACAACTTTTTGTAATTTTTATGGAACCCCTCACTTGCAGGATCAGAGCCGATGAGGAAATTGTGGGATTCGGAGGGGAGGGGGGGCGGGGGATAAGATCTGTTTATATGCAGACAATATACCCCTACAAACTGATGTCAAAGTAAAAGTAATATCACCACTGGACCATTTGGAGTACTTAGGGATAAAGATTGGTAGCTCATTAAGGGACTACAATAAACTAAACATCATCCCATTGATAAATAAAGGAGAAGGTCAGGGTTTGGCAGAAACTTCTCCTTTCGTAGATTAATAAAATCACACTGATTAAAATGATTTTATTGCCCTGGATACTGTACGTGATCGGCCCCTGCCCCATTTGGATCGAGGATATTTTTCTTAACTGGATTGACAGATTGATCAATGATCTGATATGGGGCAGGAAAAGGGTCTGTATCAAGCTGCGATATCTTTGGTTAGCTGAAATTGATGGTGGCCTCGGCCTTACATATTTTCAGGGATACTATTTGTGTTCTCAACTGCAATGGTGCACTAATGCTGGGGATGGCTTACTGCTATCTTACCTTACTAAACAACAGATGTGTCCTATACAGAACATATTTAGTATAGTGGAGGCTGAACACACCTGCCCTATAAGTACAATGTTGCAGAAAGTATGGAATAAGATAAAATCAATTTTGAAGGTTACATATGCCCTGGAGTTCACCCTGTTATGGGATAATTTTTTTCTAAAATAATTTTTACCCCTAAATGATAATTACTGGACTCGGAGGGGGATCACAATGCGGTCACCTATTTGTACTGCCAGTAAATTAAAACCCATAGGGGAAATATTTCACGAGACACCAATTACGACGTTAAACCACTATAGATATGCTCAACTTAAGCATGCACTCGCACATATGCAGAATAAAATTTCTCAAACACCAGTCACGCAGTCACTGTTAGTTTTCTGTTACACTTTCTACGGGGAAAAAATTAGGGTTTCACAAATCTATACCAGACTACAAAAGGATTTAAGCACGTTTATTCAATTTAAAAGTGTTGGTAAATGGGAAGCGGATTTAGGGTTAGGTAACTCACTCCAGAGGCAGGAAGTATATCAAAATATCAAGAAGGCCTCCCTTTTGTGCCAATATCGGTTAACACAATTCAAAATCGTACACCGGCTATATCTCACTCCGGGACTCCTCTCCAAAATGTACAGGAATAAAGAAAAATAATTTCGTTGTCTGAAATGCCTCTGCCCCAAAGCCGGATATGTCCATATGTTATGGAGCTGCCCGGCTATTATTAATTTCTGGCAAAGTATATTTCAGGGTATGGGGTCAACGACTGAGAATAGCCCTCCCCCAACGATTGAATTAGCCATACTTGGGATATTTTCTCTGCAGTTCAAACACAAATTATCAAATGGCGAATAGACTCGCTGGCTGAAGGGGCTTTTATTGGCTAAGGTACTAATTCTTAGAAACTGGGTGATGGATAAGACCCCAACCAGATCAGAGTGGGAAAGACTAATGCACAGAGTAAAAGAATTTGAGTACATTAAATGTAAAGGGGAGAAGCATCAGACACAATGGGAGGGTACCTGGCTGGAGTGGAACTGATAAGGGATGCCCGGGCGGAATCACTCACGTACATATGGCGGTTAAGGTATGAATTATAGGGTACTATAAGATAGGATGAAACAATCTGGAACGGCGGTGGGAGTCGCCCACCGCCCCTGCATCAACCGTGGCCGGGGGGGGGGGATTTGTGCTAGATGGAAGGAGGGAGACTAGTATCCATGCTAGGTCTTCTTTTTCTCCTCCACATGCTTGCTGGCCTATCAGGCCAATGCGCCATGTCAGTGTCCTAGCATTATGTATATTATTGTGATGATACATTTTGAGATGTAATATGTATATGCAATATGCTCTTCTTTTGTTTTATATTTGTATATTGTCTTCCCTCTAAGAAAATTAATAAAGAAATTAATAAAAAAATAAAATATAAAAATATTTTTCCAATGCCGTATTGGAAAAATATTTTTATATTTTAAAAGTATGGGCGTATTTGGATGCACTGATGCCCATGTTGTTTATACTTTTTGTTACTTATGCATTTCTTTTTTTTATTCTACGTAAAGGGAGGTGATTTATTTTTTTTTATTTTTGGCGTAATGGAAAAAAGGGTCAAAATATCCAATTCACCATTTTTTTCATAGCTTCTCTTACCCAAAAATGTAATAAAATGTTATCAAAAAGTTACACACACTCCAAAATGGTATTAATAAAATCTACAAATTAGTAGATATAACTATTAAACAAATATTGGGGTCAGAATATGGTGATGTAAAAATATTTTTTTTTCAAAGTTTTGATTTATTTTTACACTATTTAGACCTAAAAAACCTATACATATGTGGTATCATTGTAATCATTCTGACCCTGAGAATAAAGGGCACAGGTCAGTTTTGCCACAAAGGGAGCACTGTATGAACAAAACCTGTAAAACGATGGCGGAATTGCGTTTTTTATTTTATTTTTTTCAATTCCACCCCATTTGGAATGTTTAGCTGCTTCCCACTAAATTGTATGCCATATTAAATGGAGGCATTAGAAATTAAGCCCTAATATGGATATGTGAATGGAAAAAAGCCAGAATTAGACTTACTGGTAATTCATTTTCCGCGAATCCACCATGACGGCCCAGAGAGATTGCCCCCTGACCTCTGTAGAGGCAGGAACAGAGATAGGTTAAAAGGACCCCTCCCACCACCATTCACCAGCGAGTTCCAGATTATAGTGCCACAACCACCGGTTAAGAAGTGAAAACAACTCAAAGTGGTTTTATTGTTTTTTTTTTTTGGTATTAACACATACCAAGTCATTAGAATAATTATTTTGGGTGGGATATCATGCCGTCATGGTGGATTAATGGAAAATGAATTACCGGTAAGTCTAATTCCGGCTTTCCACATCACCACCATGACAGCCCAGAGAGACATAACAGATTATATACGTCTTAGGGTGGGGGAACGGCCTGTAGGACCTTGCGACCAAAGGCCAGGTCAGAAGACCCGGATAAGTCGAGTCTATAATGTTTAATGACGGTGTTTACACTGGACCAGGTTGCAGCCTGGCATATTTGATCTAGGGAAGCTCCTGCCCTTTCAGCGAAAGAGGCAGACATGGCTCTCGTGGAGTGAGCCCGAATGACCTCTGGACAACTGATGCCTTCGATCTTGTAGCAGTCTGTAATAGCTTGTTTTACCCATCGGACAATGGTAGATCTGGAAGCTGCCTTCCCCTTATTTTTAACACAGAAGAGCACTAGTAAGTTGTCCACCTTCCTTAGGTCTCTAGTGACCTCTAGGTATTTTAGTATTGTTCGTTTGACGATCAGGATATGGAAACGTTCCACTCCAGAGTTCTTAGGATTCTCACAAAAGGAGGGAAGAATGATCTCCTGGTTTCTATGGAAGTCTGTTACTACCTTTGGCAAAAACGTCAGGTCTAGCCTCAAGGTAATACAATCCTCCTGTATTGTGAGGTATGGTTGTCTTATTGACAATCCTTGGATCTCGCTCAGTCTTTTTGCTGATGTTATAGCTATAAGAAAAGCATCCTTCTGAGAAAGATGCTTCAGGGAACTTGAGTCCAAGGCTTCGTAAGGCAGACCTGTGAGTCCCCTAAGGACAGTGTTTAAGTCCCAGGTAGGCACCCTTGATTTGAGAGATGGTCTTAGTCTGGCTGCAGACCTCAGGAATCTTTGGATCCATCTATGGCTGGCTAATTCAAAATCGAAATAGGCACTAAGCGTTGAGACCTGGATTCTAAGGGTCGAAGGACTTAACCCTGACTCTAGTCCCTTTTGCAGGAAATCCAGAATTCTCTGTATATTTGGTTTGGTTTGGTCTGGGGCTTTGTTGCCTGACAAGGTGCAGAATCTTTTCCAGATTTTAAAAGTTAGTCACCTTCCTTCTGCTGGCCTTCAAGGTAGATATAACACCCTCAGACCTCTACCTCTTAGAAGGTTGGACTCAGGATACCAAGCCGAGAGGTTGAAGATTTCCGGATGAGGATGGAGAACCGGCCCCTGAATCAGGATATCCTTCCTGGGAGAATAAATGCTTCCTGTGGGGAGAGTTTGGTTAGAATTGAGAACCAGCTCCTCTTGGGCCAGTACGGGGTGAGCAGGATTACTCTGGCCCTGTCCCTGATGATTTTTTGGAGAACCCTTGGGATTAATGGGAACAGAGGGAAGGCATATGCAAGGTCCCATTTCCAGTGAGGGAGAAGGCATCAATCGCTAGGGGCCTGTCCCTTGGGTTTAGGGAGCAAAAGGTTGATACCTTTGCATTTATCCTTGTAGTGAAAAGAACTGCCAGTGGGACGCCCCATCTCTGGACAATCGGATTGAAGATGTCGATGTTTAAAGACCATTCTCCCTGGTCTATGGTAGTCCTGCTAAGGAAGTCCGCTGCACAGTTTAGGCTTCCTTTTAAATGAATTGCAGATATTGACTTTACATTTTTTCCCCCCAAAGGAAGATTTTTATGGACATACCTTCTAGTTTTTGAGACTGTGTGCCCCCCTGATGCTTGAGGTAGGACACGGGTTGTTACATTGTTTGAATAGACCTATATATGTTGGTGTCTTAGTTTTGGAGCGGCTGCTCGTATTGTCTCCCAAACTGCCCTGAGCTCCCTGTAGTTTGAGGACTGAGCTGCAATTTTCAGAGGCCAGTCTCCCTGGTAGAGATCGGAGTATATTTTTGCGCCCCACCCCTTTACGCTGGCATCGGTCTGAACATGCACTGCTGGTGTTTTGAAACAGACCATGCCCTTCTTTAAATTTTTTGTTTGAACACCACCGGACTGAAGATTTTATGTGGCCCGGGATCAGGATTTTCCTGTCCAAAGAGGACAGATTTTTGTCTCATTTTCTTAGAAGCCAGGACTGAAGGGCCCTGTAATGGGCCTGGCACCAAGGGACTGCTACCATGCAGGCTGTCATCTGACCTAAAAGATTCATAGTTTCTCTGAACGAGAAGAAGCAACGTCCTAGGACGGCTCTGATTGATGACTGCAGGTTCTGGATTCTTTCTGCTGGAAGGAAGGTTGTTTGCTTTACCGAATCCAGCAAAACCCCTAGGAATTTTACATTGGTATTTGGAACTAGGGATGACTTTTTTAGGTTTATCACCCAACCTAGAGCTGTCAGAAGGGAACAGAAGATCTCTCGATCTGCTACAGACTGATCCGCCGTGTTTGAAATCAGTAGAAAGTCGTCTAGATAAGGAACGACCATCACCCCCTGAGACCTCAGGGAGGCGACCATCTCTACCACCAGCTTTGTGAAAATCCTTGTGGCTGAGGCCAGCCTGAAGGGGAGAGCCACAAACTGGAAATGGTGAACAGACCCTCTGTGATACCTTACTGCAAAACGCAGGAGCCTCTGAGACTGGGTGTGAATAGGAACATGATAATATGCGTCCTTCAGGTCGATTGCACAGAGAAACGTATCTTTCTGAATTAAAGGAATGGTAGAATTTAGAGATTCCATCTTGAACCTTTTGTAGATTACAAATTTGTTTAGCCTCTTGAGGATTATAATCATGCGGAAGGAACCCCTTTTACTAAGAAAAGGCTGGAGTAGAATCCCTGCCCTCATTGAAGCTCGGGAACAGGAATCACTACTCCTAAGTCCAGGAGATTCTGGACCTCCTTCCAGATCTGGCTTTGCTGAAAAGGAGAAGGGTGGTGAGAAATCAGAAATACATTTGGAGGGGGGGAAGAAGATAACTCTATCCTGTATCCGTTCTTGACAAGATTTTGTGCCCAGGGGCTGGGAGAAGTCTGCTGCCACTGAGCAAAAAATTGGGATAGTCTTCCCCCTATCCTGGTGTCACCGTTTCTCACCTCCCTTGTTTTGGGGATTAAAGAGGTACCCTCTACCGGATTTACCTTTACCACGAAAGGAGCTATTTTGGAGATATTGACTACGAAAGGAGGGTTTCTTTTTAGGGGTTTTCTCCTCAGGGAACCCTTTCTTTTTATCAATAGCCTTCTCAAGAATCTTGTCCAATACAGGACCAAACACGTATTCACCCGAGAAGGCTATAGAACGCAACTTCATCTTGGAAGAGATATCTCCTGACCAAGATTTAATCCAAAGTGCCCTCCGGGCAGCATTGGACAAGGCCGCGTCCTTGGCTGAGAATCTAATTGTCTCTGCGGAGGCGTCCACTCGGATTTTAATAAGGGAATGGAATCTAGTATCTGTTCCCTGGACGTCTTGTTAATTAGATGATTTTCTAATTCATTCAGCCACAGGTACATAGACTTGGCAACAGAAGTAGCGGCTATTTTGGTCTTAACACTAAACATAGCTACCTCCCAGGATTTTTTTTTATAAACTGTCAGCCTTCCTTTCCAGTGTCCCTTAACTGACAGGAGTCCTCAAATGGTAGTGAGGTTTTCTTATTGACCTTGGCCACCTGGAAGTCAATTCTAGGGACTTCGTCAAAAATCTTAGAGTCTGGCGGGTCAAATACAAGGCGGTTCCTGAATTCCTTGGAAATTCCTAGTTTCTTTTCTGGATGGGCCCATTCATCCATCACCATCTCCTTAATGTTTTCATTTATGGGGAATACCCGGGAGCGTCTGACCTTCAATCCCCCAAACATCTCCTCCTGAACAGTATGGGGTCGCTGGATGTCCTCCACCCCCATCGTATCCCTGACAGCCTTTAAAAGGTCACTCATCTCACTAGGAGTGAAGAATTTTTTTTTAGAGTCCTCGACGATCTCGCCCTCAGATAGGGGGTCGTCGTCCTCTTTTTTAGCGGATGAGGCATCGCCCTCCAAATCCTCGGAGTCAGAGCAAATGTCTGCCATCCTGGGCCGTTTAGGTGGGCGAGTCCCCAGGGTATCTTCACAGTGGGAAGCCAGTGGAGACTTAACCTCCTCCTGAATCTAAACTCCTGCATAATTGAGGGCTGTTCTTCTCTCACTAATTTGGCAATGCAATCCTTGCAAAGTTTTTTAGTATGTATCATCAGGAAGCCTGACGGAGCACTGGGTGCATCTGGCGGTCTTCCTTGGCTTTTTTAAAGCAAGTTTGGCCTAAAGTAAGAGAGCAGCCCATTCATTTTATGTTGATCCAGTATAGGTGCATAAACTTAGATGCAGTATACCAGCAGACCCCAGGGGCTCATACTAGTGGTCACAGAACAGTACTACTAAGGCACCCTCCCCCTGTCCCTCTCTGTCAAGCTGCCGGCATGTCCAAGTGGGCTACTCACGCAGGGGCGCTCTGGAGCGGTCTGCTCCTTCTGCTGCGGCTCCTTCTCCTGGTCCGACATTTCCTCCGGTGATCAGAGAGCGATGCAGAGAGCGCAGCATAGCGGGAAAGTGCTTGCGAGCATTTTTAATAGAAGCTGTCTACTTCCGGGTTTCGTCCGGCGGCCCGGAAGTGATGTCAGATGCGCGCGCCTGCGCAAACGCCCTTCCGGTAGGCGACCCAGCAGCAGCTCAGGGCAGGCTTCCCACAACAGGGAGCGTGACCCCGGCGTCTCCCTGTCAGCTTTGGAACGGAGTCTGCCGCAGAGCAGGGAACGCATTCATGGATGAAAGGCCCGCAAGGGCACCCAGGTACCTAAAAAATAATAAACAAGATCCAAATCCACTTCACCTCCCTGAAAGCCAGAGAGGACTTTTCTCTGTCCTGGCCACTATAGGGGCAGGAACACACTGGTGAATGGTGGTGGGAGGGGTCCTTTTAACCTATCTCTGTTCCTGCCCCTATAGAGGTCAGGGAGCAATCTCTGGGCCGTCATGGTGGTGAAGTGGAAATAAAAATGTTATGGCTCAAGGAAGATAGGGAAGAAAAATTAAAAGGAAAAAAAAAAAAAACTCCGGTATCCAAGGTGTTAAATGAGTTGTCTTACTGATTCATCAGAATCAGAATAAATCCTTGAACCCTTTTAACAAATAAACCATCACAATATCTTGCGGAAATGTTCCTCATCAACTTTTTAAAAGTTCCTCCTCTGCTCATTTGAGTTATAAACTAGACAAATATTGGGGTTAAATAGAAGACATTTTTTTTTAGCAGCAAACAAGAATTCAAGAATTGATTTTATGGATGCTCATAATAAAAAGACAGGGCAGTCAAAAATTAAAAATAATATCCATATGTGTTCTTCCTTACTAGAGATGAGCGAATCGAAGCTGACAAAGTGGAATTCGATCTGAATTTCAGGAAAAATTTGATTTGCAACGAATGCGAATTTCCTCGCCCTTCGTGGTAACGAATCATAATTTTCCTAAAATTGTGGCTACATGTGTGAGGACTGAGGACATGGGGCAAGGAATCCTGGGAAGGCGGGATCACCCAGAATGACATGCCTGTATGCAGCCAATCAGCAGCCAGCCCTGTGATGTCACAGCCCTATAAATATGGCAGCCATTTTAGATTCTGCCATTTTCCAGTGTTCAGAGTGCAGGGACAGACGTGTGAAGGTGCTAGGGACAGCAATTGGAAAAACCTTATTGTGAAAAAAAAATACAGAAAAAAGGATTTATAAGTGCAAAGAAAGGATAGGGAGGAATCATTTTACAGCATCTTAGTGCAGGGAGAGATGTCAGAAGGCGCTAGGGACATTGATAAGAAAGCTATTTACAAGTGCAGGGAAAGATTATTTGGGGATCCAAATAGCCATTAGACAGCTTTGTCAATCCAGCTATTTGTTATCGGGCTGCAAATGCTATGTTAAAAAGTCTTTAATGGCTTATAGCTTAGTATCTTTAGTATCTTATTCAGTACTACAAGAAAAATATATACGTAGTTCACTTCTGCAGTTAATTCTGGTTAAGGCATATAGGGGCGTATTTCAGTAAAAAAAAAATATATATATGCATTGAACTGTGGCAGTTATTTCTGGCGAAAGCGTATAGGGTTGTATTCCAGTACAACAAGAAATATATATTCTCAGTGCATTTCTGCAGTTAATTCTGGTGAAAGCATATAGTGGCCTTTGACTGCCACATTGAAGGGGTTAAACTGACAGTCAGTAACAGCCATGCCATTGCCATGATCAAGCAAGCAAAGCTCCTATAGAGCTACAGCACATTGCGGGAACTACTGGCCTGCTGTGCCATACATGTGCAGCACAAGCCGAGAAAGGGTTAATGTGGCAGCTACATAATACCCACAGAACTGTACAGAGATTGTAAGTGTGGGAGAAGAATACAACATGGAAATCCACATAAACACAGGATTAACATACAAAATTAAGATGTTGATTGGATCAGTTTCTAACCCAGGATCCAAGCATTTCTAGACAGTAATGCTAACCACTAAGCCACTATGCTGTCTACCAGAATGCAAATGATATCATATTAAAAAATTCACTCATACTATTTTTAAAGTATTTATCTTACCTGTGCAAATTCTTTGTTTAGAATCATTTGCTCCTCCAATGAGGACTCATTATGAAAAAGATGAGGCTGCATATGACTCCACATGTGAGGGAACCACCAAAACTCATTCACTGATGATAACAAAAGGTCATCTCCTTCATCCTCCTCAATAGTACCTAAAATAGTTGAAGTAGATAAAGATACGGTAGATAAGACAGTTATTTCTAGAAATGAGCAAACTGATTCTACATTAATCTAATTTATAACAATTTTTGAATTTTGGCAAAACTGTTATGCACAAATTACTCAAAATAGAAGCCATCATTTTACAAATGAGAAAACAGAGAATAAGGCACTTTCCACAAAAAAGGGATAACTTTTGAATCATTTTGATTTAAAAAAAATGATCTGATAGTGCAGTGTGTTTTTAAACAGGAAGTTTTTATCACTGTTTAATATATGTTTACTCATAGACAAATATGTTGTGGTTACTTTGACACCACTGCTGCTGTCTTAGCATTAACTCTTTCCCTTGTCCTTGCGGGGTGGCAATTCAGTAGCCAAGGACATATCTGGTACACACTTGCTACTTTAAAGCTGATTGTCTTCCGTTACACAGCTTCAGCTTTGATAAAGCAGCTCCCCACCTCCCCTCCCCAACCAGCATGGAGGAAGAGAGAACGAAGCAGTGGGTGCATGCTGGCAGGCTGCATAGTGTAGATGCACAGATTGTCTCTCCCTTTGTAACTGTACATATCCCCAAGGGGAGGTTAACATGGACTTCCGTAAATTATATCAACCCGCTTCATCCATCAATCAGAGAGCATACTTGTCACACCAAACACAGCACAAGATCTGCAAAGCTTAGTGCAAATTTCATCCCCATCACTGTTCCACGGGTTTGTTTATATAAATGACCAAACTCAAAATAAGTGTGTGTCATTATTAGAGTTGAGCGAACACCTGGATGTTCGGGTTCGAGAAGTTCGGTCGAACTTCCCGGAAATGTTCGGGTTCGGGATCCGAACCCGATCCGAACTTCGTCCCGAACCCGAACCCCATTGAAGTCAATGGGGACCCGAACTTTTCGGCACTAAAACGGCTGTAAAACAGCCCAGGAAAGGGCTAGAGGGCTGCAAAAGGCAGCAACATGTAGGTAAATCCCCTGCAAACAAATGTGGATAGGGAAATGAATTAAAATAAAAATTAAATAAATAAAAATTAACCAAAATCAATTGGAGAGAGGTCCCATAGCAGAGAATCTGGCTTCCCGTCACCCACCACTGGAACAGTCCATTCTCAGATATTTAGGCCCCGGCACCCAGGCAGAGGAGAGAGGTCCCGTAACAGAGAATCTGGCTTCATGTCAGCAGAGAATCAGTCTTCATGTCATAGCAGAGAATCAGGCTTCACGTCACCCACCACTGCAACAGTCCATTTTCATAAATTTAGGCCCAGCACCCAGGCAGAGGAGAGAGGTCCCGTAACAGAGGATCTGGCTTCATGTCAGCAGAGAATCAGTCTGCATGTCATAGCAGAGAATCAGGCTTCACGTCACCCACCACTGCAACAGTCCATTTTCATAAATTTAGGCCCAGCACCCAGGCAGAGGAGAGAGGTCCTGTAACAGACAATCTGGCTTCATGTCAGCAGAGAATCAGTCTGCATGTCATAGCAGAGAATCAGGCTTCACGTCAGCCACCACTGCAACAGTCCATTGTCATAAATTTAGGCCCAGCACCCAGGCAGAGGAGAGAGGTCCCGTAACAGAGAATCTGGCTTCATGTCAGCAGAGAATCAGTCTTCATGTCATAGCAGAGAATCAGGCTTCACGTCACCCACCACTGCAACAGTCCATTTTCATAAATTTAGGCCCAGCACCCAGGCAGAGGAGAGAGGTCCCGTAACAGAGGATCTGGCTTCATGTCAGCAGAGAATCAGTCTGCATGTCATAGCAGAGAATCAGGCTTCACGTCAGCCACCACTGCAACAGTCCATTGTCATAAATTTAGGCCCAGCACCCAGGCAGAGGAGAGAGGTCCCGTAACAGACAATCTGGCTTCATGTCAGCAGAGAATCAGTCTGCATGTCATAGCAGAGAATTAGGCTTCACGTCACCCACCACTGCAACAGTCCATTGTCATAAATTTAGGCCCAGCACCCAGGCAGAGGAGAGAGGTCCCGTAACAGACAATCTGGCTTCATGTCAGCAGAGAATTAGTCTGCATGTCATAGCAGAGAATGAGGCTTCACGTCAGCCACCACTGCAACAGTCCATTGGCATATATTTAGGCCCAGCACCCAGGCAGAGGAGAGAGGTCCCGTAACAGACAATCTGGCTTCATGTCAGCAGAGAATCAGTCTGCATGTCATAGCAGAGAATCAGGCTTCACGTCACCCACCACTGCAACAGTCCATTGTCATAAATTTAGGCCCAGCACCCAGGCAGAGGAGAGAGGTCCCGTAACAGACAATCTGGCTTCATGTCAGCAGAGAATTAGTCTGCATGTCATAGCAGAGAATGAGGCTTCACGTCAGCCACCACTGCAACAGTCCATTGGCATATATTTAGGCCCAGCACCCAGGCAGAGGAGAGAGGTCCCGTAACAGACAATCTGTCTTCATGTCAGCAGAGAATTAGTCTGCATGTCATAGCAGAGAATGAGGCTTCACGTCAGCCACCACTGCAACAGTCCATTGGCATATATTTAGGCCCAGCACCCAGGCAGAGGAGAGAGGTCCCATAACAGACAATCTGGCTTCATGTCAGCAGAGAATCAGTCTGCATGTCATAGCAGAGAATCAGGCTTCACGTCACCCACCACTGCAACAGTCCATTGTCATAAATTTAGGCCCAGGACCCAGGCAGAGGAGAGAGGTCCCGTAACAGACAATCTGGCTTCATGTCAGCAGAGAATTAGTCTGCATGTCATAGCAGAGAATGAGGCTTCACGTCAGCCACCACTGCAACAGTCCATTGGCATATATTTAGGCCCAGCACCCAGGCAGAGGAGAGAGGTCCCGTAACAGACAATCTGGCTTCATGTCAGCAGAGAATCAGTCCGCATGTCATAGCAGAAAATCAGGCTTCACGTCAGCCACCACTGCAACAGTCCATTGTCAGATATTTAGGCCCAGCACCCAGGCAGAGGAGAGAGGTCCCGTAACAGAGGATCTGGCTTCATGTCAGCAGAGAATTAGTCTGCATGTCATAGCAGAGAATCAGGCTTCACGTCACCCAACATTGGAACAGTCCATTGGCATATAATTAGGCCCTGGCACCCAGACAGAGGAGAGGTTCATTCAACTTTGGGTAGCCTCGCAATATAATGGTAAAATGAAAATAAAAATAGGAATGAATGAGGAAGTGCCCTGGAGTCCAATAATATATGGTTAAGGGGAGGTAGTTAATGTCTAATCTGGACAAGGGACGGACAGGTCCTGTGGGATCCATGCCTGGTTCATTTTTATGAACGTCAGCTTGTCCACATTGGCTGTAGACAGGCGGCTGCGTTTGTCTGTAATGACGCCCCCTGCCGTGCTGAATACACGTTCAGACAAAACGCTGGCTGCCGGGCAGGCCAGCACCTCCAAGGCATAAAAGGCTAGCTCTGGCCACGTGGACAATTTAGAGACCCAGAAGTTGAATGGGGCCGAACCATCAGTCAGTACGTGGAGGGGTGTGCACACGTACTGTTCCACCATGTTAGTGAAATGTTGCCTCCTGCTAACACGTTGCATATCAGGTGGTGGTGCAGTTAGCTGTGGCGTGTTGACAAAACTTTTCCAAATCTCTGCCATGCTAACCTTGCCCTCAGAGGAGCTGGCCGTGACACAGCTGCCTTGGCGACCTCTTGCTCCTCCTTTGCCTTGGCCTTGGGCTTCCACTTGTTCCCCTGTGACATTTGGGAATGCTCTCAGTAGCGCGTCTACCAACGTGCGCTTGTACTCGCGCATCTTCCTATCACGCTCCAGTGCAGGAAGTAAGGTGGGCACATTGTCTTTGTAGCGTGGATCCAGCAGGGTGGCAACCCAGTAGTCCGCACAGGTTAAAATGTGGGCAACTCTGCTGTCGTTGCGCAGGCACTGCAGCATGTAGTCGCTCATGTGTGCCAGGCTGCCCAGGGGTAAGGACAAGCTGTCCTCTGTGGGAGGCGTATCGTCATCGTCCTGCCTTTCCCCCCAGCCACGCACCAGTGATGGACCCGAGCTGCGTTGGGTGCCACCCCGCTGTGACCATGCTTCATCCTCATCCTCCTCCACCTCCTCCTCGTCCTCCTCGTCCTCCAGTAGTGGGCCCTGGCTGGCCACATTTGTACCTGGCCTCTGCTGTTGCCAAAAACCTCCCTCTGAGTCACTTCGAAGAAACTGGCCTGAAAGTGCTAAAAATGACCCCTCTTCCTACTCCTCCTCCTCCTCCTCCCCTCCTGGGCCACCTCCTCTTCCATCATCGCCCTAAGTGTTTTCTCAAGGAGACATAGAAGTGGTATTGTAACGCTGATAACGGCGTCATCGCCACTGGCCATGTTGGTGGAGTACTCGAAACAGCGCAACAGGGCACACAGGTCTCGCATGGAGGCCCAGTCATTGGTGGTGAAGTGGTGCTGTTCTGTAGTGCGACTGACCCGTGCGTGCTGCAGCTGAAACTCCACTATGGCCTGCTGCTGCTCGCACAGTCTGTCCAGCATGTGCAAGGTGGAGTTCCACCTGGTGGGCACGTCGCATATGAGGCGGTGAGCGGGAAGGCCGAAGTTACGCTGTAGCGCAGACAGGCGAGCAGCAGCAGGATGTGAACGCCGGAAGCGCGAACAGACGGCCCGCACTTTATGCAGCAGCTCTGACATGTCGGGGTAGTTGTGAATGAACTTCTGCACCACCAAATTCAGCACATGCGCCAAGCAAGGGATGTGCATCAAATTGGCTAGTCCCAGAGCTGCAACGAGATTTCGCCCATTATCACACACCACCAGGCCGGGCTTGAGGCTCACCGGCAGCAACCACTCGTCGGTCTGTTGTTCTATACCCCGCCACAACTCCTGTGCGGTGTGGGGCCTGTCCCCCAAACATATGAGTTTCAGAATGGCCTGCTGACGTTTACCCCGGGCTGTGCTGAAGTTGGTGGTGAAGGTGTGTGGCTGACTGGATGAGCAGGTGGAAGAAGAGGAGGAGGAAGCCGAGAAGGAGGAGGTGGCAACAGGAGGCAAAGAATGTTGCCCTGCGATCCTTGGCGGCGGAAGGACGTGCGCCAAACAGCTCTCCGCCTGGGGCCCAGCTGCCACTACATTTAACCAGTGTGCAGTTAGGGAGATATAGCGTCCCTGGCCGTGCTTACTGGTCCACGTATCTGTGGTTAGGTGGACCTTGCTACAGATGGCGTTGCGCAGTGCACACTTGATTTTATCGGATACTTGGTTGTGCAGGGAAGGCACGGCTCTCTTGGAGAAGTAGTGGCGGCTGGGAACAACATACTGTGGGACAGCAAGCGACATGAGCTGTTTGAAGCTGTCTGTGTCCACCAGCCTAAATGACAGCATTTCATAGGCCAGTAGTTTAGAAATGCTGGCATTCAGGGCCAGGGATCGAGGGTGGCTAGGTGGGAATTTACGCTTTCTCTCAAATGTTTATGAGATGGAGAGCTGAACGCTGGCGTGTGACATGGTTGAGACGCTTGGTGACGGAGGTGGTGGTGGTGGTGTTGGTGGTACATCCCCTGTTTGCTGGGCGGCAGGTGCCAACGTTCCTCCAGAGGAGGAGGAAGAGGCCGAGGCGGCAGCAGCAGAAGAGGCCGAGGCGGCAGCAGCAGAAGAGGTAGCAGGGGGAGCCTGAGTGACTTCCTTGGTTTTAAGGTGTTTACTCCACTGCAGTTCATGCTTTGCATGCAGGTGCCTGGTCATGCAGGTTGTGCTCAGGTTCAGAACGTTAATGCCTCGCTTCAGGCTCTGATGGCACAGCGTGCAAACCACTCGGGTCTTGTCGTCAGCACATTGTTTGAAGAAGTGCCATGCCAGGGAACTCCTTGAAGCTGCCTTTGGGGTGCTCGGTCCCAGATGGCGGCGGTCAGTAGCAGGCGGAGTCTCTTGGCGGCGGGTGTTCTGCTTTTGCCCACTGCTCCCTCTTTTGCTACGCTGTTGGCTCGGTCTCACCACTGCCTCTTCCTCCGAACTGTGAAAGTCAGTGGCACGACCTTCATTCCATGTGGGGTCTAGGACCTCATCGTCCCCTGCATCGTCTTCCACCCAGTCTTGATCCCTGACCTCCTGTTCACACTGCAGAAAGACGCAGCAGTTGGCACCTGTGTTTCGTCATCATCAGAGACGTGCTGAGGTGGTATTCCCATGTCCTCATCATCAGGAAACATAAGTGGTTGTGCGTCAGTGCATTCTATGTCTTTCACCGCTGGGGAAGGGCTAGGTGGATGCCCTTGGGAAACCCTGCCAGCGGAGTCTTCAAACAGCATAAGAGACTGCTGCATAACTTGAGGCTGAGACAGTTTCCCTGGTATGCATGGGGGTGATGTGACAGACTGATGGGGTTGGTTTTCAGGCGCCATCTGTGCGCTTTCTGCAGAAGACTGGGTGGGAGATAATGTGAACGTGCTGGACTCACTGTCGGCCACCCAATTGACTAATGCCTGTACCTGCTCAGGCCTTACCATCCTTAGAACGGCATTGGGCCCCACCATATATCGCTGTAAATTCTGGCGGCTACTGGGACCTGAGGTAGTTGGTACACTAGGACGTGTGGATGTGGCAGAACGGCCACGTCCTCTCCCAGCACCAGAGGGTCCACTAACACCACCACGACCATGTCCACGTCCGCGTCCCTTACTAGATGTTTTCCTCATTGTTATGGTTCACCACAACAACAAAAATATTATTTGGCCCAATGTATTGTATTCAAATTCAGCGGGATATAAATTTGAGGCCTAGTATTTAGGCGCTGGGTGACCGGTATGGATTTAGTGACAGAATTAGACTTGGAAATGCACAGTAGCGTGTGTGTGAAGTTATTCTGAATGACCCTATGTGCACCTTGAATATTATATACCCTTTTAGGGATAGATTTCAAATAGCTCTGATATAGCAGAAACCACTAAATTATGAAATTGCTAAATTGGGAATTGTATTTCAACCCAGAACAAAAAATGTGCTTTGACGGACACTAAATAACTTTCCCATCCACAACAGGACAGCGGTAACGAGAGATTTAGCGGGATATAAATTTGAGGCCTAGTATTTAGGCGCTGGGTGACCGGTATGGATTTACTCACAGAATTAGACTTGGAAATGCACAGTAGCGTGTGTGTGAAGTTATTCTGAATGACCCTATGTGCACCTTGAATATTATATACTCTTTTAGGGATAGATTTCAAATAGCTCTGATATAGCAGAAACCACTAAATTATGAAATTGCTAAATTGGGAATTGTATTTCAACCCAGAACAAAAAATGTGCTTTGACGGACACTAAATAACTTTCCCATCCACAACAGGACAGCGGTAACGAGAGATTTAGCGGGATATAAATTTGAGGCCTAGTATTTAGGCGCTGGGTGACCGGTATGGATTTACTCACAGAATTAGACTTGGAAATGCACAGTAGCGTGTGTGTGAAGTTATTCTGAATGACCCTATGTGCACCTTGAATATTATATACCCTTTTAGGGATAGATTTCAAATAGCTCTGATATAGCAGAAACCACTAAATTATGAAATTGCTAAATTGGGAATTGTATTTCAACCCTGAACAAAAAATGTGCTTTGACGGACACTAAATAACTTGCCCAGCCACAACAGTACAGCGGTAACGACAGATTTAGCGGGATATAGATTTGAGGCCTAGTATTTAGGCGCTGGGTGACCGGTATGGATTTAGTGACAGAATTAGACTGGGATATGGCCAAAAAATAACCACACTATTGCTGGTTAAATGCACTTGGTGTGACAGCTTGACCAACCACACTACTGAGGGTTAAATGCACTTGGTGACGGGCGCAGCTTGCCCCTGATGTAGTATATGGCCAAAAAATGAACAGACTATTGCTGGTTAAATGCACTTGGTGACGGGCGCAGCTTGCCCCTGATTTAGTATATGGCCAAAAAATGAACAGACTATTGCTGGTTAAATGCACTTGGTGTGACAGCTTCACCCTGATGTAGGCTTTAGCCAAAAAACAACCACACCATTGAGGGTTAAATGCACTTGGTGACAGGCGCAGCTTGCCCCTGATGTAGTATATGGCCAAAAAATGAACAGACTATTGCTGGTTAAATGCACTTGGTGTGACAGCTTGACCAACCACACTACTGAGGGTTAAATGCACTTGGTGACGGGCGCAGCTTGCCCCTGATGTAGTATATGGCCAAAAAATGAACAGACTATTGCTGGTTAAATGCACTTGGTGTCACAGCTTGACCAACCACACTACTGAGGGTTAAATGCACTTGGTGATGGGCGCAGCTTGCCCCTGATGTAGTACATGGCCAAAAAATGAACAGACTATTGCTGGTTAAATGCACTTGGTGACGGGCGCAGCTTGCCCCTGATTTAGTATATGGCCAAAAAATGAACAGACTATTGCTGGTTAAATGCACTTGGTGTGATAGCTTGACCAACCACACTACTGAGGGTTAAATGCACTTGGTGACGGGCGCAGCTTGCCCCTGATGTAGTATATGGCCAAAAAATAAACAGACTATTGCTGGTTAAATGCACTTGGTGTGACAGCTTCACCCTGATGTAGGCTTTAGCCAAAAAACAACCACACCATTGAGGGTTAAATGCACTTGGTCGCAGCTTGTGCTGGCGCACCACAAGACACAAAATGGCCGCCGATCACCCCAGAAAAAAGTGACTGACAAACGGTCTGGGCAGCCTAAAAACAGTGAGCAATTGAATTTCAGCAGCTCAATGATGCACAGCTGCAGATCGATCGATTAATCAAGTCCTTTGGAGGAGTTAATCTGCCTAAACTCGCCCTACTGTCGCAGCCGCAACCTCTCCCTATGCTATTCAGAGCAGAGTGACGGGCGGCGCTATGTGACTCCAGCTTAAATAGAGGCTGGGTCACATGGTGCTCTGGCCAATCACAGCCATGCCAATAGTAGGCATGGCTGTGACGGCCTCTTGGGGCAAGTAGTATGACGCTTGTTGATTGGCTGCTTTGCAGCCTTTCAAAAAGTGCCAAGAAAGCGTCACAAAAGCGCCAAGAAAGCGACGAACACCGAACCCGAACTTTTACGAAAATGTCCGGGTTCGGGTCCGTGTCACGGACACCCCAAAATTCGGTACAAACCCGAACTATACAGTTCGAGTTCGCTCATCCCTAGTCATTATGAATCTAATGTCTAATTCTAAAAAAAATTCTCTAACAATGTTTCTGCTGCTTCAATCCCCTTATTGTGTGGTATATTCAAATACAATATGATCCAATTTAATGCCTCCCACTTTTAGTCTTTCTCCCATTAGAGATCTTGTAAATGTTAAATTAGACTAGTAGTGTCTTTAAGATGGGAATCCCATGTGATCACATGCGTTTGTACTTTGGGATCTTTATTAGTGTTGGGCGATCATGCTTGGCCAAACACCATTTTCACTTGAGCACCGCGATGCTCGGGTGTTCCTCACTGAGGAAGGGGCGATTAAATTCCCCCGAAACGCGTCTAGCTAAGACAGGACCCCGAACCTTTGAACACTGGAAATTGGAAGATATTGGCGGACTGTCACAGCATATTTTGTTCATCACCGCATAAAGGGTAAATGAGAAAGAGATCTCGAAAGACCACAGTTTGCAGCAAACATTTACCAGCATGGGAAGTGAAAACTACTATCGCTCGGATAATACTGGTTTCTACACATAAATAATCAGTAGAGCGACTTTGTGGTGAGAAAAGCAATACGTTAAGACTTTTTTCAAACTTTTCCGGCAGAACATTTATTAAAATTGTAAAGTTAATATTCCAGTGGGATGCCACTGGTGTGAATACATAGCGGGACGCCGCTACATCTTGCTGGTTTACAACCTTCCAGTGTGGGACATAAAACAATCAACGTTGCCCCCAACTACTATTGTACTGGACTTATTTCAGGACATTACGAACATTGTTGGCATTATTCTATTTTGGGATTACTTTGTGTCAGAAGGGAGTGAGCTATACGATAATTGTAGCTACTACGTTCCCTGCAAGTATTTTATATTCGGAAACAATACGAATATTGCTGCTATTTATGCGAATATTTATTCATCGATTTAAAGCATTATATAACCTTATGCCTTTATTTGTTTTTCATTTGGGTCTAATATACTGGTGCACTATCCAGACTAGACAGTCATATATGCCACCGATTTATTCAGTTAATAGAATACATGCTATTTATTGTCGAGTATTTATAGCCATCTTTACAAGTGGGTATTATCCTTTTTACTGTTGTTTTTAATGTTGTTCACAAGGTCAATACATTTCTGTATGGTTCTAATATCTTGAGAGTGCCCAGTTTCTTTACTATAAAAATGTTCATTGTTTATTCTGTTGTTTTGAAGTCCTATAATCCTCTTTTTTCCTCTGCAGCCTCTTGTGTTTCTTCTAGATCAATTTTTTCTTTATACCCATTGGACAGACTATGGGTCAGTGAAACAGGAGACAAATATAGAGATTGGATTATTGGGTATTAGTGTGGTTACTGTTAACAAGTCCACTTGATGTATTATATATAGTTAGAATGTATTCTTCCAGCAGACTTGAAGTTACAGTTTCTGAAATGGGGGTTTTGAGGGATTTAGAGCTGCATGACATCTTATGTTATCCCCCATTTCAGAAACTATCACCAATCTGTAGGACAAAAGTACAAATCAGCTTACTCTCTAAAATGGTTAAAAAGGCAGATTTTTTTTACACCTACATCATAGCCATCTAATCATCATTCAGCCTTTTATATAGGCTTCCTAACATAGCTAGGATAACACCTAAGCCAGTCTCACATCTACACATTTTCAAAGACAAAAAGCCCTTTATCGGAGCAAAGCAGACAGAATTGGCCTTTCTAACTGAGAGGCCTTGAGGGAACACTAGGTGGGAACAATTTTTTATTGAAAATATAGGATAGTAGGACGCACAGGGCTACTAGTCACCAACCAGGGTGCTCGCAGTCAAGTAGTGTCACCCCACTACTCAAATAAGGACAATATATATATATATATATATATATATAGAATGAAGAAAAAAAGAAGCAGCACACAAACTTGTATGGGGGTTCAAAAAATCCTCCTGGGGGACCGGAGACCAAGGTCCCAAATGTAGACAAAAAGCAAAAAAAGAAGGCAGCACTCCAAATGGTGAAGAAAAGTGGACGATTTATTCACCCAACCAGCAGCAACGTTTCAGCTCTCACAATGGAGCCTTTATCTCAGCTGGATAAAGGCTCTATTGTGAGAGCTGAAACATTGCTGCTGGTTGGGTGAATAAATCGTCCACTTTTCTTCACCATTTGGAGTGCTGCCTTTTTTTTTTTGCTTGATATATATATATATATATATATATATATATATATATATAGATAGATATATATAAAAATATATAGAGACTGGGCACACCTGAGGAAATTTGGTCACTACATTTATTAATTGAAATATTGGGCTAAAAGCACGTCACTAAAAGGATAATACTCACTTAACGCTCCAATATATAGGTATATAATAAGCTGTATAATTAAAATACAGTATATAACACCAGTATGTAGGTAATTCACAATATACAGGATATACGATAAACTAAATGAATCAGCTGACCTCCTATTTGGATAAATAAGGTAGGATTAAAACATCAAATCGATAAAATAACAATACAATACAATAAATATAGCAGCATGTGTCATATATAGCAGCGTTAGTGTTTTGGGCCAAGGCTCTGTATAGCAGCGTAGGTCTAGTGTCTCCAATAATGATGAGTTTGTTGCAGCAAAGAGAATCGGATGTAACCAAATGTATCAAGGCGGCTGACAGCCACAAACAGTCGCAAGTTATTTCATTGTTATATGTCCATTCCGATAATCAAAGTCATGCACAAAGATCAACAAATAGTCTCCGTTGCTTCAACCATGAAATATTGCAACCTATACGGCAGGTCAGTGCCAAAACCGCAGGTGCATCTAAAGTGACAGTACTTTGACTGAATACAGCGGCGTCCCGCTGTCACTGAACCTAGCGGCGTCCTGCTAGAGGTGAATAATGAAATTAGTGATCACTCTACAGTCGGAACAGTCTTAACAGTTTTTGAAGACCTCTGCCGTCCTGTGGACTCTAATGGGATACTTTCCCTTTGTCTTCCAGGATGTTCGTTTACCGCATCGGTGGATTGTTTCATGTGGGCCCGCCGGTTCAAATCCAGGCTCCAGCTCACTCTCACCTTCTCCCGTGGAATTTCACAATAAGTTTTTTGGCAATGGTCCTTCACTGGTTACTTGTAGTGCACTCACATTCAGATGGGGGGTCTGACCAGATGCGTTTCAGGGTTAAAATATCCCCTTCCTCAGTGGTAGCTTATTATGTACCTATATATTGGAGCGTTAAGTGAATGCATTATTCTTTTAGTGATGTGCTTTTAGCCCTATATTTAAATTAATAAATGTAGTGACCAAATATATATTTTGGGAACAATTTCTAGTATGGTGACTACTTAGTATATGTGATGACTATTGTATGCTAGGCAATGCTCTTCTTGGTTTCTGGGAAATAATATATGCTAATTACTATGTCTAACATCAGCTGGCATCAGAATGATTTTTTGTTATCTATTTTTGTCATGTGAGCTAATTTACATATCTTTGCCTAGCCTGCAATAGTCATCACATATATTAACTGGTCTCCTTAATACAAATAATACCCAGATGTCCTCCTAAGGCCTTTCAACTATAAAAGCTGTTTCTGTCTGTTTGCTCTGATGAAGTGTTTTTGTCCTAGAAGAGCAGAATTTGCAGAAGTGAGGCTGATTGACTTTTTTCCTAGTTTTGCAAGGATGACTATTTAAAAGGCTTTTCAGCTTTTTCATTTAGCTTTTTTAAATTCTTTTATAAAGAAGAATTGCATATGTTTTTTGTGTGTTGATCTCTCTCGATTTGTCTGAAATAAATATTTTCTAATTTCTAGGGCTATTTTAAGTCAGACAACGCACCTTTGGATTTCTGTGAAAAATATGAAAATTAGCACATCTTATAATATTTACTAGCATCAGATAGGCTTGGCTAATTTAAAACCTAATTTGAATATCATTCTGAGAAACCCAGATGAGCATTGCCTGACCTACAATATTCTGTACACATACTATGCATACTAGGCACTCTCCATAACGAGAAAGAGTACCCCCCAGACAACACATATATATTGCCCAGAAAACAAGAGAAACTCTGTCACTCTCTCCCTCCAGAGTATGTTATAAATCAATTTTCAGAACAATTGGAGCATATTTGATTTGCTATAAATGAACTGCAGGAAATTTGGGATGAATTCTAATATATATATATATATATATATATATATATAATATTTTTTTTTTCTCCCAAAGATTATTTTAAAAATTAAGTTAACAACAAGCCATTGGTTCCACTGATACCAATGTGTGTGCATAAATGCTGGTAAGCATCTGCCTCATTTTTGTCAATTTTAATAGCAATAAAATTTGAGAGTTTTGTGTTAAGCTACTTTCATATCTGCACATTATAAAGAAATAAGGGCCCCATAGCAAGGATTAAACCAGGCCCCCCACAAAGGACAGAAGGGTTTCCACCTAAACCCCTTTCAATGATCTTGGGCCATTTTTTCCACAGACTCATTTGCTAAAAGTTGTTCCTGGGCCCCATAGCAGTCGCATGGTCTGCCGCTATGGTAGTTATGCCCCTGCATCTGCACTTTCCCTTTCCACTATAGCAGGGGGAAACACTTCAGTTTTGTCCCCATTCATTGTCAATAGGTACAAAACTGAACTAAAGGGAATGGAGTGCACCAGAATGCATTCGGTTCTGTTTCATTGCGTTCCCATGATGCACACAAAATCGCTGGAAGCAGTGTTTCTCAGTGCGTCCTGCAAGTTGGATCTGTCATGGCTCACAATGTAATTCAATGGGGACGGATCTGTTTTCTCTGACATAAAAATCCCCCATTGACTTACAATAGTTTTAGAGACAGATCCGTCATTGCTATTTTAGAGATAATACAACCGGATCCATTCATAACAGGTTGTATTATCAATATGCAAAAATGCAGATGTGAAAATAGCCTTATTAAACAGGCTGTTTACTGTAAATGTCACTGTGACTTTGATATTACTAGAGTTTTTTGCTATTACAAAGCTTGAATGGGGGTTGATTACAGTCCTAGGGTGTCATATGAGATTATAATGGGCAAATGGGGCACTATGAACTTGGGTTGAATTTATTCTAACCAAATAGAATCTCACAGCTGAATCATTACAATAGTAACTGCAAGTAAATTCAGAAAGCTCACTGTTTACTATATAAGACCCTTTCACTTATGTTCAGGAGGCTCACTTAAGTACACATCTTTTATAATCATCATTAGGCTCATATCTTTAAACTCTCTCTCTCTCTCAGATATGCAATGAAAGAAGCCTTTTTGATGTAATATGTAAGTATGTCTTTTTTCTCCTTTTACCACTAGCAAATCTAAAATTACTCAGTTTGTCGGTCACAACAAACACCTTATAATAACCATGAACTTCAAACTGTGGAAACTGATTTGATAATCTCTACCTATTATGGAAAGTACTTTATATTGCATACTGCAAGTAGAAATAAGATTAACATTGTGGCAAATATGAGAATACACTTATTCTAAATATCTAAAATGCATATTTTGGATGTAACTCTCATATGTTAACATACTTCAAGTAATTAAATGTATAATTTGAAAGTTCTTAGCCTGGAAAAATATTTATATTATTATTTAGATAAGGCTATGTACCAATAATTTATTGAAACTGCTAAATTCTTTAGGTACAATGTATATATAAACATGTTTATCTGTAAATGCATAAGCAGCAACACTTCCAAATGAATGTATGCACAGCAGGAAAAATGCTGAACAAAGACAACATTGTGACCTAATGTGCATATTTTTGCATAAATGCATTGATTTGCTAAATGTTTAATCTTCTGACAGAACAAGCTAAGTGAATTTTCATGTACTACTCCTATCGCAGGATATTAAACTTTTTGTTTATTTGACAAAAGAACATGCTTTTAGAGATCCTAATGGCTGACTGAGAGTAAGCTTGGCTTCTGTTTCTACTTTTAATTAGATGCTTATAGGATTGAACATGGACCGTTTTTAGTTTTTTTTTGTTATAGAGTATTGCCAAAAATACACATTTGCAAATTCCCAAAAGTGAGTGATCAGAGATGGGTGTGCTCAGAAAGGGTCCAGAATCATTGTGAGAAATATGTAAATACATTCTATGAACAGTGACATTTAAAGGGATTGTTTTAACCACCTCCCGACCGCTGTACGCAGATATGCGTCCGGGAGGTGGTTGCTTTACTCCTCCTGGACGCATATACGCGTCTTCTCGCGAGACGCGAGAGAACGGAAGGTAAGCGAGTGGATCTCCAGCCTGCCAGCGGCGATCGCTCGCTGGCAGGCTGGAGATCCGAATTTTTTAACCCCTAACAGGTATATTAGACGCTGTTTTCATAACAGCGTCTAATATACCTCCTACCTGGTCCTCTGGTGGTCCCTTTTGTTAGGATCGACCACCAGAGGACTCAGGTAGGTCAGTACAGTCCCACCAAACACCACACTACACTACACTACAGCCCCCCCCGTCACTTATTAACCCCTTATAAACCCCTGATCACCCATGATCACCCCATATAAACTCCCTGATCACCCCCCTGTCATTGATCACCGCCCTGTCATTGATCACCCCCCTGTCAGGCTCCGTTCAGACGTCCGTATGATTTTTACGGATCCACGGATACATGGATCGGATCCGCAAAAAGCATACGGACGTCTGAATGGAGCCTTACAGGGGGGTGATCAATGACAGGCGGGTGATCACCCATATACACTCCCTGATCACCCCCTGTCATTGATCACCCCCCTGTCATTGATCACCCCCCTGTAAGGCTCCATTTAGACGTCCGCATGATTTTTACGGATCCGATCCATGTATCCATGGATCCGTAAAAATCATGCGGACGTCTGAATGGAGCCTTACAGGGGGGGTGATCAGTGACAGGGGGGTGATCACCCTGATTACCCTGATCACCCCCTGTCATTGATAACCCCCCTGTAAGGCTCCATTCAGACGTCCGCATGCGTTCTGTGCATCCGATCCATGTATCCATGGATCCGTAAAAATCATGCGGACGTCTGAATGGAGCCTTACAGGGGGGGGTGATCAGTAACAGGGGGGTGATCACCCTGATTACCCTGATCACCCCCTGTCATTGATAACCCCCCTGTAAGGCTCCATTCAGACGTCCGCATGCGTTCTGTGGATCCGATCCATGTATCCATGGATCCGTAAAAAATCATGCGGATGTCTGAATGGAGCCTTACAGGGGGGGTGATCAGTGACAGGGGGGTGATCACCCTGATTACCCTGATCACCCCCTGTCATTGATAACCCCCCTGTAAGGCTCCATTCAGACGTCCGCATGCGTTCTGTGGATCCGATCCATGTATCCATGGATCCGTAAAAAATCATGCGGATGTCTGAATGGAGCCTTACAGGGGGGGTGATCAATGACAGGGGGGTGATCAGGGAGTCTATATGGGTGATCACCCCCCTGTCATTGATCACCCCCCTGTCATTGATCACCCCCCCCCTGGTAAGGCTCCATTCAGACATTTTTTTTGGCACAAGTTAGCGGAAATTTTTTGTTTGTTTTTGTTTTTGTTTTTTCTTACAAAGTCTCATATTCCACTAACTTGTGTCAAAAAATAAAATCTCACATGGACGCACCATACCCCTCACGGAATCCAAATGCGTAAACATTTTTAGACATTTATATTCCAGACTTCTTCTCACGCTTTAGGGCCCCTAAAAAGCCAGGGCAGTATAAATACCCCACATGTGACCCCATTTCGGAAAGAAGACACCCCAAGGTATTCCGTGAGGGGCATATTGAGTCCATGAAAGATTGAAATTTTTGTCCTAAGTTAGCGGAAAGTGAGACTTTGTGAGAAAAAAAACTAAAAAAAAATCAATATCCGCTAACTTATGCAAAAAAAAAAAAATTCTAGGAACTCGCCAGGCCCCTCATTGAATACCTTGGGGTGTCTTCTTTCCAAAGTGGGGTCACATGTGGGGTATTTATACTGCCCTGGCTTTTTAGGGGCCCGAAAGTGTGAGAAGAAGTCTGGGATCCAAATGTCTAAAAATGCCCTCCTAAAAGGAATTTGGGCCCCTTTGCGCATCTAGGCTTCAAAAAAGTGTCACACATGTGGTATCGCCGTACTCAGGAGAAGTTGGGGAATGTGTTTTGGGGTGTCATTTTACATATACCCATGCTGGGTGAGAAAAATATCTTGGTCAAATGCCAACTTTGTATAAAAAAATGGAAAAGTTGTCTTTTGCCAAGATATTTCTCTCACCCAGCATGGGTATATGTAAAATGACACGCCAAAACACATTACCCAACTTCTCCTGAGTACGGCGATACCACGTGTGTGACACTTTTTTGCAGCCAAGGTGGGCAAAGGGGCACCTTTCGGATTTCGCAGGCCATTTTTTACACATTTTGATTGCAAGGTACTTCTCACACATTTGGGCCCCTAAATTGCCAGGGCAGTATAACTACGCCACAAGTGACCCCATTTTGGAAAGAAGACACCCCAAGGTATTCCGTGAGGGGCATGGCGAGTTCCTAGAATTTTTTATTTTTTGTCGCAAGTTAGTGGAATATGAGACTTTGTAAGAAAAAATAAAAAAAATAAAATCATCATCATTTTCCGCTAACTTGTGACAAAAAATAAAAAGTTCTAGGAACTCGCCATGCCCCTCACGGAATACCTTGGGGTGTCTTCTTTCCAAAATGGGGTCACTTGTGGCGTAGTTATACTGCCCTGGCAATTTAGGGGCCCAAATGTGTGAGAAGTACCTTGCAATCAAAATGTGTAAAAAGTGGCCTGCAAAATCCGAAAGGTGCACTTTGGAATGTGTGCCCCTTTGCCCACCTTGGCTGCAAAAAAGTGTGACACATCTGGTATCGCCGTACTCAGGAGAAGTTGGGGAATGTGTTTTGGGGTGTCATTTTACATATACCCATGCTGGATGAGAGAAATATCTTGGCAAAAGACAACTTTTCCCATTTTTTTATACAAAGTTGGCATTTGACCAAGATATTTTTCTCACCCAGCATGGGTATATGTAAAATGACACCCCAAAACACATTCCCCAACTTCTCCTGAGTACGGCGATACCAGATGTGTCACACTTTTTTGCTGCCAAGGTGGGCAAAGGGGCGCATATTCCAAAGTGCACCTTTTGGATTTCACCGGTCATTTTTTACACATTTTGATTGCAAAGTTCTTCTCACACATTTGGGCCCCTAAATTGCCAGGGCAGTATAACTACCCCACAAGTGACCCCATTTTGGAAAGAAGACACCCCAAGGTATTCTGTGAGGGGCATGGTGAGTTCCTAGAATTTTTTATTTTTTGTCGCAAGTTAGTGGAATATGAGACTTTGTAAGAAAAAATAAAAAAAATAAAATCATCATCATTTTCCGCTAACTTGTGACAAAAAATAAAAAGTTCTATGAACTCACTATGCCCATCAGCGAATACCTTAGGGTGTCTACTTTCCGAAATGGGGTCATTTGTGGGGTTTTTCTACTGTTTGGGCATTGTAGAACCTCAGGAAACATGACAGGTGCTCAGAAAGTCAGAGCTGTTTCAAAAAGCGGAAATTCACATTTTTGTACCATAGTTTGTAAATGCTATAACTTTTACCCAAACCATTTTTTTTTTGCCCAAACATTTTTTTTTTATCAAAGACATGTAGAACAATAAATATGGCGAAAAATTTATATATGGATGTCGTTTTTTTTTTGCAAAATTTTACAGCTGAAAGTGAAAAATGTCATTTTTTTGCAAAAAAATCGTTACATTTTGATTAATAACAAAAAAAAGTAAAAATGCCAGCAGCAATGAAATACCACCAAATGAAAGCTCCATTAGTGAGAAGAAAAGGAGGTAAAATTCATTTGGGTGGTAAGTTGCATGACCGAGCGATAAACGGTGAAAGTAGTGTAGTGCCGAAGTGTAAAAAGTGCTCTGGTCATGAAGGGGGTTTCACCTAGCGGGGCTGAAGTGGTTAAAATGGCTCAAGACAAAAATTAAAAAGATAAAATAAGTAATAGTTTACCAATTCCTCACCACTCCTGCTTCTTTGGTCTATAACCAGTCTCTACTTCATGATCTAAATTGATACAGGACAGGATCTGATCGCTGGGTGCAGCAGTGTCTTATAAGGCAACTGGTAGTAGAGGCCAGCATGGACTTGAAAAACATTCAAACAGTAGTGGTGGGGACTGGTAAGCTGAGTATTAAAGATCCAAGAAGCTAAGATCTATAGTTATGTAAATGTATGCACTCTAGATCAGTCTTCCTCAATTCTAGTCCTTATGGCTCTCATGATTTAAGAATATCCCACAGAAGGAATATCTGTGGTAAGTCCTGGTGCATTGACACCAGTGTTGGTAGATACAGATTTGTCCTCTTTTGGACGAATCCAAATCTTTTAGATTTATTTTCCACATTGTATAAGTTCCAGATCACTGTACCTGTAATAGAATGTATGTGCTCTGCTGAGGTTGCATGAAAGAGGCCGCCAGTCATACAAGACTATATGAATCTCACACATGCACCGTTAATGTAAGCAGCAGCACATGCAGAACTGTATTACACAACAAAACCGAGCCCTAATTAGTTATGGATTGTGGCACAATCAGTGAATCCAGGTTCGGATTAGTTGCTTAATACAGTTCTGCATGCGCTGCTACTGTACGGTGCATGAATGAGAATCACATAATCTCATGTTACTGGCAGGCTGCTTCAGGCGGCCTCAGCAGAGCCCATACATTCTATTACAGGGAAAACTATCGGGACAACAAATCTAAAAGACTGTGGACGAAGTGCACAAATCCGAATCCGAACACTAATTGATAAAATAAATCCTGAAAACAGGTGAGCCCTGAGGACTGGAGTTGAGAAACATTGCTCTAGAGAACAGAAGGCTGAAAAGTGGATATGACATATTTATAAAAATATCTGAATGTTCCCTATAATAACATATGGGATGTATCATTTGTTTCAAAGATGTAACTAAGACAGCCTGCTAAATTATGTCTGTGCCTGACTTTATCGTACTTTATAGCAAGTCAGAGCAGTGTAGTATAGCTTACATACTGTAACTTGTTTTTGCTGCAAGATTTATTGCATAGCAACTAAAAGTAGACAGTGAGTACATTATTTGCATTTATAACTGTAACGGCACCGCAGGTATAAAAGGGGTTAAAACCGTTTAGGCGATCTTCCCCTTCCAGAGCTACAGGCACAGGTACTTACAGAACACCAAACTCTCGAACGGCATACAAGGGAACGCTCCACACTCCGAACGGAAACCTCACGAATAGCTGCTAGCAGACGAATAGGAAACACACCCAATTGGCTTACACTCCTAGCAATCAGTCTCTAATAGCCTACAGTGAATCCCCCCAAGAACGAGACGAGGCTCTGTGTTGAAGGTCCAGCAGTGGACAGCCAAAGCTGTGTGTTTATTGTTCTTATATACACATTAGTACCACCCACAGGGTTTTGTAAGACAACCAGTAAACACGTACAATACACTCAGACACTCCCACACAAAACCCTCCCCTCTGCCTGTGATACAATTACCTTACACAATGGGTTAATGTAATTATCACAGGCAGGAGAATACACAGATTACACAATGTCCTCTGTCCTGGAGACAATTGGGAAGTAATCCAATTTATCTCCAATGGCAGAGGCAAAACTTCATTAGCCACATGGTAGCAAAAGACAATAAAATACATAAGAATATTTAACTCTGCAGCTATTGCATAAAACATAGACATTTAACATATCCAAAAATAACACAAATTAGACCAGGGGTTCAAAAGTTAGTAACCAAAGGAAGCATGTCTTTTCTGCCCAAAACCAGTTTTTACAGAGTTAGGCTGTGTGAGATAATTGGCTTAACTGGGTGTGGTAAGCCAACTGGGTCCAGAAAATACCTCTATTCACAACAACAGCAAAACTACACAAAAATACATACAGTTGCAAGTAAAAGTATGTGAACCCTTTGGAATGATATGGATTTCTGCACAAATTGGTCATAAAATGTTATCTGATCTTCATCTAAGTCACAACAATAGACAATCACAGTCTGCTTAAACTAATAACACACAAAGAATTAAATGTTACCATGTTTTTATTGAACACGCCATGTAAACATTCACAGTGCAGGTAGAAAAAGTATGTGAACCCTTGGATTTAATAACTGGTTGAACCTCCTTTGGCAGCAATAACTTCACCCAAACGTTTCCTGTAGTTGCAGATCAGATGTGCACAACGGTCAGGAGTAATTGTTGACCATTCCTCTTTACAGAACGGTTTTAGTTCAGCAATATTCTTGGGATGTCTGTTGTGAATCGCTTTCTTGAGGTCATGCCACAGCATCTCAATCGGGTTGAGGTCAGGACTCTGACTGGGCCACTCCAGAAGGCGTATTATCTTCTGTTTCTTGATTTACTTCTATGCTTTGGGTCGTTGTCCTGTTGCGGTGTTGAGCTTCTGTTGAGCTTCAGCTGGTGGACAGATGGCCTTAAGTTCTCCTGCAAAATGTCTTGATAAACTTGGGAATTCATTTTTCCTCTTTTTCTCCACACATAGTGTTGTGTGTTTCTTCAAAATAACTCAACTTTGGTTTCATCTGTCCACAGAATATTTTGCCAGTACTGCTGTGGAACATCCAGGTGCTCTTGTGCAAACTGCAAACGTACAGCAACCATTCTTGTTTAGTGTTTTACATATCGTAGATTCGCTAACAGGGATGTTAGCATATGCCAGAGACTTTTGTAAGTCTTTGGTTGACACTCTAGGATTTTTCTTCACCTCATTGAGCAGTTTGCGCTGTGCTGTTGCCGTCATCTTTACAGGGCAACCACTCCTAGGGAGAGTAGCAGCAGTGCTGAACTTTCTCCATTTATAGACAATTTGTCTTACCGTGGACTGATGAACAGCAAGGCTTTTGGAGATACTTTTATAACCCTTTCCAGTTTTGTGCAAGTCAACAATTCTTAATCGTAGGTCTTCTGAGAGCTCTTTTGTGCAAGGCATCATTCACATCAGACAATGCTTCTTGTGAAAAGACAACCCAGAACTGGTTTGTGTTTTTTATAGGGCAGGGCAGCTGTAACCAACACCTCCAATCTCATCTCATTGATTGGACTCCAGTTGGCTGACACCTCAATCCAATTAGCTCTTGGAGATGTCATTAGTCTAGGGGTTCACATAATTTTTCCACCTGCACTGCAAATGTTATACATGGTTTGTTCAATAAAAACAGAGCAACATTTAATTCTTTGTGTGTTATTAGTTTAAGCAGACTGTGATTGTCTATTGTTGTGACTTAGATGAAGATCAGATCACATTTTATGACCAATTTGTGCAGAAATCCATATAATTCCAAAGGGTTCACATACTTTTTCTTGCAACTGTAACTCCTATCAAGCTGAACAGAACCCCCCACATTCAACTTATCCCCAGATGGCTTGGATCTGAGCGCTCAATATATCCGAACAGCGCTCAGATGCCAAACACAGTCAAATCGCCATGGGGTTTAAGTTTAGCATTGGCTGATGAGAGGGCCCATAATCCTGGGGCAAGAGGCTGGCAACCAGGCTTCTCCAGCACCCAGTGGTGAGGTTGGTTTTGCCACAATAACATATTGGTTTGCTCAGTAATTTAGTCTCCAGTGTGTTTCACAAGTAAGTAATTAGGGGTGTGGTTGTATAATCAGAAGAGGTAAAAAAGCCAGTTTTGAGGCCAGTTCAGTTCTTGGAATCTGGAGGGAAAAAACAGCAGTCTGGATTGAAGTTGTATGGAAGTTAAATTTATAAAAGCAGACAAAAAGTGAGTTTGTGAGCATTCGCGTGTTTAATTTCAAGTTTGTGACTCTAAACAGTCTCTAAACGAGCATACTGTATTTCCACACTGAGAAGTGTTGACAGTTTAGAAAAGAGTTTGCTGCTCAGTGAGCAGGCAGTCTATGGGGTAGATGTAGGGGAGGGTGGTAGTATGGAGGATCAGGAAAGTGATTAGGTAGCTGGATTACATAAAAAAAAAATCAGGGTAGAGGGAAGAGTGCCAGGGAGACTAGCCCTGATTTGACAGACCCCAACAAGTTTGCAAGATTGGCAGATGAGGAGGATGTCGGTTCAGGGAGAGCACTGCTGCAGCAAGACACTTCCTCTGCCAGCCAAGGGAATGTCAGCTCCAGTAAGCAGGGGACCAGGGGAGCAGGGTAGGCCAGACAGGTGCTGGTAGTAGGAGATTCGATTATTAGGAGTACAGACAGGTCGATATGTCAAAAAGACCAGGGTCGTCAAATGGTGTGTTGTCTTTCTGGCACTCGAGTTTGACAAAACACAGATCAGATTGATAGATTTTTTTTTTTTTTTTTTTTCTTTTCTATTTTTTTCTTTAGTTATGATATCAAATAGTACAACACAACCCCACCCCACTGGCATAGCCAAAAAAAACATTTCACACGCAGCACACATTACAGTAGAGAGAAGGATTTAGTTATTAGAGCCAGTCAACAAGTAGCACCAACTTTTTGGAAAAAAAAAAAAAACTCTTAGCAGCACAAAGTTGAACCTTGAGGTGGACCAGGGAGAAAAAAAAATCCTGGGAAAACAACTCTTTGACCTCAAATGTTCCTCTGGTTATGATTTATGTCCCATGTTCGAGAGTAGCGATGAAGCACAGATGAGTAGGTCCAGGGCACTGTCTTTTATCTTTTCAATAAAATTGATACCATACATCATACAGTGACTACTGGCACACAATCTCTGAGGTTTCACTGCTTTTCTGATCCTTTTTTTTTTTTTTTTTTTTAATAATTTTTTTTCTTTTTTTTCTTTTTTTTTTTTTCTTTACTATTTTCTTTTTTTTTTTTTTTATTGGGAAAACTACAAAACATTTACAATAAAAAAAGAATTTTTTTACAATCTCTCAATTCTTAGTGACCCAAATAGTTATATATAAATATATTCCGCTCATCTTTTCATAGTATTTATAGAAAAGAAAAAAAAAACCTCCCCTCCCTCCCTCCCAATTTGTGGTGCGTCATAGTATGACCCCTATATATGAAACAACCTGATCTCAGCTAACCAAACCTCCAACCACCCCATATCCTACTCCATTGGTATTCGTTTTCCCTCCGTCTATATAGAATTTTTTCATAGTTCTTTACTTTATCAATTAAATTTATCCATGTGTTTATGTCTGGAGTGGATCGGGCAAACCAGGTCCGGCTGATCAAAACTCTAGCCAGCATCAATATTCTGCTCAAAAAAATCTTTTGATGGTTATGATTTTTTAGTTTGGAGAGATCATTAAGAACAAATACTTGTGGTTCAAAAGGAATTCGAATTTTTAGTTTACACATAATACAGTTATTGATACCATTCCAGTAGTTTATAAGTTCTGGACAGGTCCATATCATATGGAGGAAATCTGCTCCAACAGTATCACATTTGGGACAGTTGGACGTGTCTCTTAACCCACATTTGTTCATCCACAATGGAGTAATATATAATCTGTGGCAGATATAAAATTGTATTAGAACATGGTTAAAGTTCTGGGATAGTGAAGTTAAATTCCCAAAAATATTCTCCCACCCTTCTATTTGTAAATTCGGACAATCCACCTCCCACAATTTTTGTCCTGGTGAGTGTATATCACTAAACCGTACCTTAAGTAATAACTTATATATATTTGAAATTTTTATTCTAGAAAGTGTACCCCCTACCCAATCATTCAAAAAGGATAAATTATCTATATCCAACATCCGCTTATCATCCAAACTTGATAATACAGAACGCAATTGGAAATACCTAAACCATGAAAAATTTTTTATATTTTGTGTCATTTCTGTATAGGGTTTAATTTCTCTATCTTTAACTACCTGTGAAATATATAAAATTTTATTTTTCTGCCAAAATGTGTCGGCTGCAATTTCATCCAGCCTTTGTAAATACAAATTATGCCAAAGAGGCGTAAATGTGAGTGAACCCTTAACCTTCAACCATGTCCTAGTTGTAGCCCACACCTTAAGGAGTAGTTTTATAGTCTCTCTATAGCCTTGCTCATATCTCTTCAATAGCCCAGATTCCAACAAGGAAAAAATATTATTATGAGCGTGGCTAGTTACCAACTTCCCCAGAAGTGCGCTATGCTCTGATTCGTAGCATCTCAGTAGCTGGGCTGCAATAAAGTACCCCTTAAAATAGGGGAGATTTAAACCCCCGCACTCCACTGATCTATACAGGTACTCCAGCTTAATTCGAACTCGCTTTCTTCCCCATATTAGATCATTAATTAGTCTCTCCATAAGTTTAAAATGTTTATCTTGTATCCAAATAGGTGTATTCCTGAGCACATAAAGAAATTGTGGTAGTATCACCATTTTAACTAGTGAAACTCGATCAGCTCTAGATAAGGGAAGTTTCAACCAGATTCCTATTTTAGCTCTGATCTTTACCATTATGGGGATCAGATTGAGTTCTACAAAATTTTCGACCCGAGGCGATATAGTCAAACCCAAATATTGAAAAGTATCAACAATATCCAACCGTGTAGCAGGAACCTCTTTCTGTGGCAGGGGGTCTATTGGGAGCAAGCTGGTCTTAGCCCAGTTTATAAGAAGACCAGACACCTCACCAAATAATTTAACCATTTGAATAATCCTAGGGAGAGTGGTTTCCGTATGATCTATAAAAAACAGAATATCATCTGCATATAATGAGATACGGTCTTGTGTTCCTAACGTACCAAATCCTTTGACCTTATCGTCCTGCCTGATGGCCATCGCAAGGGGTTCGATATATATATCAAATAATAAGGGAGATAATGGGCAACCCTGACGGGTGCCTCTGTTTAGCTCGATACTACCACTCAAGATTCCATTAAGACTCAGTTTAGCCCTTGGAGATCCATACAACAACCTAAGAGTGCGTATAAACCTCTCTCCAAAGCCCATCCTAACAAGAACCTTCCAGAGAAAACGCCACTCCACCCTGTCAAAGGCCTTAGAGGCATCCAATGACAGGATGGAGCGGGCGGTCCCCCCAGGGGCCTGGATATTAGAAAATAGCCGATGTAAATTATGATGTGTACCCTTGTTTTTAATAAAACCGCTCTGATCCGGATGGACTATGGAGGAGATAACCCCAGAAAGCCTTGTAGCAAGGACCCTCGCCAAAAGCTTTACATCTGCATTAAGCAGTGAGATTGGTCTATAAGATTCTAAATCTAGAGGGTCCTTGCCTTTTTTTGGAATTAGTATCACTGTAGCCTCCATCATTGAATCTGGCAACATCCCATCCTCCATTGATTCAGTAAAAACCTCCAGTAATCTAGGAAAAATACAGTCCCCATATTTACTATAAAGTTCATATGGAAGGCCGTCTGAACCAGGAGTAGAATTGGCTGAACATAATTTAATAGCTCCCTCAAGTTCCTGAATTGAGACCTCCAATTCTAATGCTTTCTTTTGCGTCTCAGTGATAGTTGAGAAGTTGATCCTATCTAGATATAAATCTATCTTATCGTCTGTAATATTAGAATCAGCCTTATACAGATCAAGAAAATAATCAAAAAAGGCCTTCTCCACCGGACCCTGTCCAGTAACTATCCTACCATCCCTCACTCGAACCTTGTCTATATGTTTTTTGGGTTGTTGATTGGAGATTACTCTAGAGAGGAGCTTACCGGGTCGCCCAGACTCTGTAAAGTATTTTTGCCCTTTAAAGAAGAGATTCTGTTGAGCTTTATCCAGTAAAAAATTAGCATATCTTTGTGTGGCTTTTTGCATATTTTCCCTATTATTCTCCGTCTTATTTATATGGAAGGATTCTGTCGCTGACATTACATGTTTTTCTAAATTTTTCTGTTTTTTTCCATATTCTCTTCTAAGATTCGTAATATTACTAACCATCAATCCCCTCATGTACGCCTTAAAGGTATCCCATACCACTTGAATTTTTGCTGAGCCATAATTAATATCCCAGAATCGGCCTATTTCATTTCGAATTATTTCATGTGTCTTTATGACTGATAGCCAGTAAGGGTTTAGTCTAAAGGGAGGTTTTGGTGTATATCTTTCCTGAGACAAGCATAGTTCAAATACTAACGGGGAGTGATCAGATATTGACCTTGTTTCATATTTCATTTGTTTTATCAATTTCACATATTTGCTATTTATCAGTACCAGGTCTATTCTGGACAGTGATTTGCCTGCTTTACTAAAGCATGAAAAAACCCTTTTCCCCTGTCCCAGAAACTCCCAAGCGTCCTCAAATCCAGCCTCCAGGCAAAACCGTGCGAGGGGAGACCCCTGGACCGGACTGTCTCTCCCGGCACTCATAGAAACCCTGTCACGTAAAGGATCGATGACACAGTTAAAATCGCCAATAATCAATGTTGGACATTCTGGCCATCTATCCATAAATAATAGAAGGGAATTAAGAACCAAAAGAGAAAATGGCGGAGGGATATAAACAAAGGCCAGAATGCATAACTCTCCCCCTAACCTGCAATATAGAAAAATAAATCTCCCCTGTTGGTCGACAGAGGATGCCTCACAAACGAAATCAATAAGTCTATGTATCAAAACCGTAACACCTCTCGAGTAGTTGGAGAGGGTAGAATGATACGTGTGCACAGCCCATCCCCTGTCGACCACCCTAGTGGTCTCCTCAGTAAGATGGGTCTCTAGCAGGCATACTATTGCTGGTAAATGGGCCTGAGTCAGGTCAAAAACCGCTTGTCTCTTACCTCTTTCCCCCAAACCACGTACATTCCAAGAAAAAATTCTAATCATCGTCATCTACAATGGTTAAGTGGAGGATCAGGAGAGAGGGAAAAAGGAAAAAACAAGAGAAGGAAAAAAAAAGAAAATAGCAAACTGAGAAAAGGGGAACCATGCCCACTTTGACGCACCACAACCCAACCCCACCCCTCACCCCCCTCCCACATGCAATCCACCACATATTGTAGTAGATTTCTTTCCTATGACCAACCCTCGACCCTCCCCCCACTCAGCCACCCCCACAACGCGATTAAGAAGCAAAGAAAACTATTTTTTTGGGGGTATAAGCCCCTTATAATACTAATTATTCCCGCCCGATCGTAACCCAATTGAGTCATCGATTGTTTCGCTCTAGCCAATCCGTGGCTTCTTCTGAGGTATCAAAAAAAAAGATTTTATCTTCAAAAACAATCCGCAATTTGGCCGGGAATATAAGAGAATATTTAATATCCCTTTCTCTTAGCTTCTTTTTAACAGTCATAAATATACGTCTCTTTTCTTGTATTTCTTTCGAAAAATCAGGAAAAAAGGCCAGTCTAATCCCGTTATACAGAACCGGTGAGGATTCCCTCGCCCTTCTCAGGAGGACATCTCTGTCCCCTGTAGTCAGTAGCTTAGCAAGGATTGACCGAGGTTGTCTCCCTGGAATTGGTTTTTCTCCTGGGACCCGATGGGCTCTTTCAATCATAAAAAGAGGAGAGAATGACTCTTTACCAAAGTTCTCAAGAATTAATTTCTGTACAAATTCGGTTGGATTTTTTTCTTCCTCACCCTCTGGGATCCCTATTATTCTCACATTGTATCTTCGTGACCTATCCTCCAGGTCCACTGCCTTTTTCTTCAAGAGATTATATTCCACTTTAAGTGTAGAAACAGATGATAGATTACTAGGAGGGACTGGCCAAGACCTAGCGGTCATGGTCCTCACTGGAACCAATGATAAAGTTAGAGATAGATGTGGGGTCCTTAACATTTGTTTTTAGGGACTCAGGTCACAAGCTCAGGTCAAGGACCTCAAAGGTAGTATTTTCTGAAATACTACCTGTACCATGAGCTACACGAGAAGTTAGAGATTAGGGAGATTAAAAAGTGGCTCAAGAACTGGTGTAGGAAGGAGTGGCTTGGGTTCCTGGAGAACTGGCCTGCCTTCTCGATTGGCTACAGACTCGTATGGGATAGGCTATCGTATGGGATAGGCTACACCTCAATGGGGAAGGTCCAGCTGTTTTGGGGATGAAGATGGATAAAAGGTTGAAGGAGTGCTTAAACTAGGGACTGGGGGAAGGGTAATTACATTATAGGAGGGGAAGATAGTGCAGACAGTGACCTGGGGTGAGATAATGGGACTGGGGGAGGAATAAAGGAACTAGAACAGTTAACACGGTAAAGTGTAGGTGTAGGGCATGGACATGTGGAGTCACTGTGGGTAGAAATAAACGGAGGCAAAAACAATAATAAAATAGTTATAGGAGTTTGTTTTAAGCCACCTAATATTACAGAGTCCACAGAAAATCTACTACTAAATGGCATAGATGAGACGGCAAACAATAATGAGGTCATTATTATGGGGGATTTCAACTTCCCGGATATAGAATGGGAAAATTAAACCAATACATTTTGTAAAAACAGGTTATTGGCAATAAGACCTTTCCCAACAGGTTCAGAATAAAACTAGAGGGACCATAATGGACTTAGTATTAACTAATCCCGACTGAACAACAGATGTGCAGATTGGAGGGCACCTGAGAAACAGTGAAACTAAAATAATAACTTTCCAACTGTCATTAAAAACATAGTTTTTTCAGGGAGTCACAAAAATACCAAACTTCGAAAAAGCTAAATCTGACCAGCTAAGAGAGGCAATTAGCCTCACTAACTGGGACAATGTCCTCAAAAATAAAAATGCACCCACAAAATTGGATATTTTTATACCTTATGGGAATAAAAAGGGATGGAACAAGAAAAAACCCATGTGGATAAATAGAAACGTAAAAGAAGCAATAAATGAAAAAAAAGAAAGGATTTAAAACGTAGCAAGAAAGCATTGAAGAACTACAAGGAAAAAAACACAATATGTAAAAGACAAATAAAAGCAGCAAAACTGGAAAAAGAGAGATTCAGTGCCAAAGAGAGTAAAACTAACCTGTCACAGTGTGGTTCACTGTGTTACTGGTGGCTTGCTGCAGCCTTCTATTGTGTGAACTGTGTTCTGTGAATGTGTGTACTCCTCGTGTCTGCATCACAGTGGAGTTTTTAATGCTGTTGCTGTGCAGGCTGGCTGCAGGTTCTCTTGTGTACTAGCTATAGGCTTTCTCCTGTGTATGCTGGTTGCTTGGGTATGCATGCTGGCTGCGGCCTTTCATGTGTGAATGTTGGCCTGTGTATGTGGATACTCTCTTAGTCTACTTTCACATTCGTGTTTTGGCTTTCCGTTTTTGAGATCCGTTCAGGGCTCTCCCAAGCGGTCCAAAATGGATTTGTTTGCATTCTAATGCATTCTGAATGGAAAAAAGATCCACTCAGAATGCATCAGTTTGCATCAGTTTGCTTGGAGCGTTTTGGTGTCCGTCTGATGACACTGAGCCAAACGGACCCGTCCTGGCACACAATGTAAGTCAATGGGGACGGATCAGTTTTCACTGACACAATCTGGCACAATAAAAATGGGTCCGTTCTCCATTGACTTTCAATGGTGTTCAAGACAGATCCGTCTTGGCTATGTTAAAGATAATACAAACGGATCCTTTCTGAACGGATGCAGACGGTTGTAATCTGAACGGATCCATCCATGACGGATACACACAAAACGTAAGTAAGTAGCCATAGGCCACATGCACACAACTGTGCTGTTTTTTGCGGTCCACAAACCGCGGATCTGCAAAAAAACGGAAAGCACCCGTGTTGCCTTTTGCAATTTGAGGTATGGAATGGGCTGGCAATATAAATGCCTATTCTTGTCCGCAAAGCGCGGACAAGAACAGGACGTTATATTTTTTTTTTTTTGCGGGCCGCGGAATGTAGCCACGGATGCGGACAGCACACGGAGTGCTGTCCGTATCTTTTGCGGCCCCATTGAAATAAATGGGTCCGCTTCCGAGCCACCAAAACGGCTCCTCGGATGCGGACCCAAACAACGGTCGTGTGCATGAGGCCTTATTTGTTGGTGTCTTGTCTGTTTGGGATTAACTTTCCCTGTTCTTTCTGGGTGTGTCTGCTAGGTGGTCAGATGACCTCATTACCCTGCTATATGATCCTGTGGGTTTGGGGGTCAGTCTGTCTCCAGCCTTGCTGGGTGCAGGAACTATGCACCTGACCTGGGTAAATTCCATCTGCCCTGTCTGTTTGGGTAGTAGGTTATACTGTGATGTTCTAGCGAAGGTCCTACTAACCGCTAGAACATCTCAGGCAAATGCACAAAGCAAGCAGAGACAAAGACATGACAGTGACAAAGCAAATTCTAAATAAATAAGATAACAGCATGGCAAAAAACTGGATAAGCAGGTAAGGAACCAGTGGCAGGAAATACCACTAGACTAAGTGCACCGGTTTTACAGTGGGTAAAACCCAGAGGGCAGAGACTCAGTGAGACCCATTCTTCACAGAGCCCCAGATGGTGGGGATGAATTTAACCAAGGCTCACTGGTCACACCTCCAGGATGGTCCTGGTGCACTTGATCACTTACCTGCAGAGACTGAAAATTAAATGGTGTAAAAAAATAAATTATATATATATATATATATATATATATATACACACTAAACTAAAGAATTATTAGGAACACCATACTAATACGGTGTTGGACCCCCTTTTGCCTTCAGAACTGCCTTAATTCTATGTGACATTGATTCAACAAGGTGCTGATAGCATTCTTTAGAAATGTTCGCCCATATTGATAGGATAGCATCTTGCAGTTGATGGAGATTTGAGGGATGCACATCCAGGGCACGAAGTTCCCATTCCACCACATCCGAAAGATGCTCTATTGGGTTGAGATCTGGCGACTGTAGGGGCCATCTTAGTACAGTGAACTCATTGTCATGTTCAAGAAACCAATTTGAAATTATTTGAGCTTTGTGACATGGTGCATTATCCTGCTGGAAGTAGCCATCAGAGGATGGGTACATGGTGGTCATGAAGGGATGGGCATGGTCAGAAACAATGCTCAGGTAGCCCGTGGCATTTAAACGATGGCCAATTGGCACTAAGGGGCCTAAAGTGTGCCCAGAAAACATCCCCCACACCATAACACCACCACCACCAGCCTGCACAGTGGTAACAAAGCATGATGGATATATGTTCTCATTCTGTTTACGCCAAATTCTGACTCTACCATTTAAATGTCTCAACAGAAATCGAGACTCATCAGACCAGGCAACATTTTTCCAGTCTTCAACAGTCCAATTTTGGTGAGCTCGTGCAAATTGTAGCCTCTTTTTCTTATTTGTAGTGGAGATGAGTGGTACCCAGTGGTGTCGTCTGCTGTTGTAGCCCATCCGCCTCAAGGTTGTGCGTGTTGTGGCTTTACAAATGCTTTGCTGCATACCTTGGTTGTAACAAGTGGTTATTTCAGTCAACGTTGCTCTTCTATCAGCTTGAATCAGTCGGCCCATTCTCCTCTGACCTCTAGCATCAACAAGGCATTTTCGCCCACAGGACTGCCGCATACTGGATGTTTTTCCCTTTTCACACCATTCTTTGTAATCCCTAGAAATGGTTGTGCGTGAAAATCCCAGTAACTGAGCAGATTGTGAAATACTCAGACCGGCCCGTCAGGCACCAACAACCATGCCACGCTCAAAATTGCTTAAATCACATTTCTTTTCCAATCTTACATTCAGTTTGGAGTTCAGGAGATTGTCTTGAACAGGACCACAACCCTACATGCATTAAAGCAACTGCCATGTGATTGGTTGACTAGATAATCGCATTAATGAGAAATAGGTGTTCCTAATAATTCTTTAGGTGAGTATATATATATATATATATATATATATATATATATATATATATATATCACACTTAGGCCTCTTTCACATGACTGTATGGCTTTTTTAGTGTTTGCAGTCCGTTTTTCACGGATCCGTTGTTCCGTTTTTTGTTTCCGTTTCTGTTCCGTTTTTCCGTATGGCATATACAGTAATTACAAAGAAAAAATTGGACCGGGCATAACATTTTCAATAGACGGTTCCGCAAAAACGGAACGGATATGGAACACATACAGATGCATTTCCGTATGTGTTCCGTTTTTTTGCGGACCCATTGACTTGAATGGAGCCACGGAACGTGATTTGCGTGCAATAATAGGACATGTTCTATCTTTCAATGGAACGGAAATACGGAAAAGGAATGCATACAGAGTATATTCAATTTTTTGGGCGGAACCATTGAAATGAATGGTTCCATATAAGGACTGTAAACGGAACGCAAAAAATGGCCCGTAAACTGAAAAAATAAATAGTCGTGTCAAAGAGGCCTTAGGCCTCATGCACACAACCGTTGTGTGTTTTGCAGTCCGCAAATTGCGGATCCGCAAAACACGAATGGCATCCGTGTGCTTTCAGCAATTTGCAGAACGGCACGGACAACCATTGATATAACTGACTATTCTTGTCCACAAAACGGACAAGAATAGGACAGGTTATATCTTTTTTGCGGACCACGGAACGGAGCAACGGATGCGGACAACACACAGAGTGCTGTCCGCACCTTTTGCGGCCACATTAAAGTGAATGGGTCTGCATCCAAGCCCCAAAAACTGTGGCTCGGATGTGGACCAAAACAACGGTCATGAGGCCTTACTCATCAATTTGAGCGCAAAGAGCCTGCCACCGCCATCTTGATTGGAGATCTTACACAAAATCCCGTGCACGGTGACATATGATGTCACCACACTGGCAGATGAGATGACGTAATTTCACCCACTACTTACAAAGAAATGCGCTTTGTGACAAAGTGATTCTTTTTGTAAAATTCGTTGAAGCGGCAAAATTTTAATTTTCAATACTTCACTTATCTCTAGTAAACTGTTTGAAGAATTTCTTTGAGATGCCATCCTGGAATATCTCATAGACAAAAAGCATATAACACGGTTTCAGCATGGCTTCATAAAGGATTGGTCATGTTAAATAAATTTAACATATTTTTCACCCTATAAGATGCACTGGGGGAAATGGCAGTGCGTCTTATGGGGCAAATGCTGCCATTTTTACTTTGCACTGATACATCGCTGGCCACGATGCTGTACAGCGTGGCCTGAGATGTATCAGCGGGGAGGGAGGAGGGGGTGGAGGCCGGCACTTGAGCTGGAATCGCAGCGGGGCCCAGTGCAGTCACTGTTCTCTATTACACCGGGCCCCACTCACAGCAGTATTTATTAAGTGAAGTCATGGGTAAAGCCTTGTTAAGGTATAGCAATCCACTGCAGCAGTAGCGCACATTGTACTCGCTACGAAACTCCCGTAGCAGGCAGGCTGTTCATAATTATTACCACGTGCGCTACTGCTGCAGTGGATTGCTATACCTTATCCCTTTGACTACCGGAGGTTTTTTTGTTTTTGCGTTTTCATTTTTCTTCCCTATTTTCTGTGAGCCATAACTTTTTTTTTTTCTCAGTCACATAGATGTATGAGGGCTCATTTTTTTTTGTGGGACAAGTTGCACTTTCTAATGGCACTTATTTTAGCATAAAATGTTGTGGGAAGTAGTAAAAAAATTCCAAATGGGGTGGAATTGGAAAAAAACACAATCCCTTCACCGTTTTACGGGTTTTGTTCCCACAGCATTTTGTTTACGGCAAATATCCATGCCCTTCATTCTCTGGGTCAGTACGATTACAACGATACCCCATATGTATAGGTTCCTTATGTCTAAATAGTGTAAAAATAAATGTAAACTTTGAGAATAATTTTTTTTTTATATCACCATATTCTGACCCCAATAAATTTTTATATAAAAAAATAAATAATTTGGTATGACAAGCAATGAAATCATGGCAAATTGGCCATTTTGACAGTTTTTTCCGTTACACCATTCATAGAAACATAGAAACATAGAATGTGTCGGCAGATAAGAACCATTTGGCCCATCTAGTCTGCCCAATATATCTGAATCCTATGAATAGTCCCTGGCCCTATCTTATATGAAGGATAGCCTTATGTCTATCCCATGCATGCTTAAACTCCTTCACTGTATTTGCAGCTACCACTTCTGCAGGAAGGCTATTCCATGCATCCACTACTCTCTCAGTAAAGTAATACTTCCTTATATTACTTTTAAACCTTTGCCCCTCTAATTTAAAACTGTGTCCTTTTGTGGTAGTTTTTCTTCTTTTAAATATGCTCTCCTCCTTTACCGAGTTGATTCCCTTTATGTATTTAAAAGTTTCTATCATATCCCCTCTGTCTCTTCTTTCTTCCAAGCTATACATATTAAGGTCTTTTAACCTTTCCTGGTAAGTTTTATCCTGCAATCCATGTACTAGTTTAGTAGCTCTTCTCTGAACTCTCTCTAGAGTATCTATATCCTTCTGGAGATATGGTCTCCAGTACTGCGCACAATACTCCAAGTGAGGTCTCACCAGTGTTCTGTACAGCGGCATAAGCACTTCACTCTTTCTACTGCTTATACCTCTCCCTATACATCCAAGCATTCTGCTGGCATTTCGTGCTGCTCTATTACATTGTCTTCTAACCTTTAAGTCTTCTAAAATAATTACTCCTAAATCCCTTTCCTCAGATACTGAGGTCAGGACTGTGTCAAATATTCTATATTCTGCCCTTGGGTTTTTACGCCCCAGGTGCATTATCTTGCACTTATCCACATTAAATTTCAGTTGCCAGAGTTCTGACCATTCTTCTAGTTTTCCTAAATCCTTTTCCATTTGGCGTTTCCCTCCAGGAACATCAACCCTGTTACATATCTTTGTGTCATCAGCAAAAAGACATTCGCTGTATTGGATTTTTTTTTTTTTTTTTAATAGTATGGGCATTTTCGGTCACGGTGATACCCTTAATGGTTATATTTATTGTTATTTAGGTATTTATTTTTTAATTATATGGAAAGTTGGGCGATTTAAACTTTTATATATTTAATTATTATATACTTTTTAACTTTTTTTTGTGATCATTATGTGTCTCATATATGAGCTTATTACATTTATTTTTTTTATTTTTTGGGGGTTTATCAGGAATTTATTATTAGCTTATTTTGCTCACTTTTGCCAATTTCTTATCCTGGCCTGCCATCTGGTAGCCAAAATAAGAATTGCAGTTTGAATACTGTTAGCCTACTCAGTAAGGCTTACACTATTCAGCGCAACTACCTATACCCAGATTGGACACACGGGGCATAGGCAGAAAGCCTGAAAGCGTGAGCTTCAGGGTTTTTGAGCATTAAGGTGCCCGTGATCTCACTTAATCATGGCATCTAAAGCAGTTAATTACCACAATCAGCATTCTTGCCGGTCACAGTAATTAGCCGCAGGTCTCTGCTGTATGAAACAGCAGAAATCTGCTGGCCATGACGCCCACTGCACGTGCGAGTGGGTGTCATGTTTACACATCGCACCAGCGCCGTACGCCGCGGGTAGCCTAAGGGTTAACAAAGCTTTACCCATGACTTCACTTAATAAATACTGCTGTGAGCGGGGCCCGATGTAATAGATAACAGTGACTGATCCGGGCCCCACTGAGATTCCAACACAAGTTGCCGGCCTCCACCCCCTGTGGGGGGTCACTATTTACACAAGGACAGTGTTATGGTGGGATCTGTGGATGACACGTTTATAGCATAAGACGCTATATATGTGTCATCCACAGATTCCCCCAACCATAACAGTGTCATCCACAGATTCCCCCAACCATAACAGTGTCATCCACAGATCCCCCATAAGTGTCATCCACAGATCCCCCCATAACAGTGCATCATCCACAGATCCCCACCATATCAGTGTCATCCACAGATCCCCTCCATAACAGTGTCATCCACAGATTCCCTCCATAACAGTGTCATCCACAGATCCCCTCCATAACAGTGTCATCCACAGATCCCCTCCATAACAGTGTCATCCACAGATCCCCTCCATAACAGTGTCATCCACAGATCCCCTCCATAACAGTGTCATCCACAGATCCCCTCCATAACAGTGTCATCCACAGATCCCCTCCATAACAGTGTCATCCACAGATCCCCTCCATAATAGTGTCATCCACAGATTCCCCCATAATAGTGTCATCCACAAACCCCCATTAGTTCAAAACCCACCAAAAGCGCACCTTTTTCTTATTTTCCTCTTCAAAAACTTAGGTGCGTCTCATGAGCAGGTGTGTCTTATAAGGCAAATGTTTATATGAGGATATAAGTTCTAGACTTGACTGGGGTGAGTCAATGGATGTGAGATATATTGACTTCTCCAAAGCATTTCATACTGTGCCACATAAAAGGCTAGTATATACAGGTCCTTCTAAAAAAATTAGCATATTGTGATAAAGTTCATTATTTTCTGTAATGTACTGATAAACATTAGACTTTCATATATTTTAGATTCATTACACACCAACTGAAGTAGTTCAAGCCTTTTATTGTTTTAATATTGATGATTTTGGCATACAGCTCATGAAAACACAAAATTCCTATCTCAAAAAATTAGCATATTTCATCCGACCAATAAAAGAAAAGTGTTTTTAATACAAAAAAAGTCAACCTTCAAATAATTATGTTCAGTTCTGCACTCAATACTTGGTCAGGAATCCTTTTGCAGAAATGACTGCTTCAATGCGGCGTGGCATGGAGGCAATCAGCCTGTGGCACTGCTGAGGTGTTATGGAGGCCCAGGATGCTTCGATAGCGGCCTTAAGCTCATCCAGAGTGTTGGGTCTTGCGTCTCTCAACTTTCTCTTCCCAATATCCCACAGATTCTCTATGGGGTTCAGGTCAGGAGAGTTGGCAGGCCAATTGAGCACAGTAATACCATGGTCAGTAAACCATTTACCAGTGGTTTTGGCACTGCGAGCAGGTGCCAAGTCGTGCTGAAAAATGAAATCTTCATCTCCATAAAGCTTTTCAGCAGATGGAAGCATAAAGTGCTCCAAAATCTCCTGATAGCGGCTGCATTGACCCTGCCCTTGATAAAACACAGTGGACCAACACCAGCAGCTGACATGGCACCCCAGACCATCACTGACTGTGGGTACTTGACACTGGACTTCAGGCATTTTGGCATTTCCCTCTCCCCAGTCTTCCTCCAGACTCTGGCACCTTGATTTCCGAATGACATGCAACAGTCCAGTGCTGCTTCTCTGTAGCCCAGGTCGGGAGCTTCTGCTGCTGTTTCTGGTTCAAAAGTGGCTTGACCTGGGGAATGCGGCACCTGTAGCCCATTTCCTGCACACGCCTGTACACGGGGGCTCTGGATGTTTCTACTCCAGACTCAGTCCACTGCTTCCGCAGGTCCCCCAAGGTCTGGAATCGGTCCTTCTCCACAATCTTCCTCAGGGTCCGGTCACCTCTTCTCGTTGTGCAGCGTTTTCTGCCACACTTTTTCCTTCCCACAGACTTCCCACTGAGGTGCCTTGATACAGCGCTCTGGGAACAGCCTATTCGTTCAGAAATTTCTTTCTGTGTCTTACCCTCTTGCTTGAGGGTGTCAATGATGGCCTTCTGGACAGCAGTCAGGTCGGCAGTCTTACCCATGATTGCGGTTTTGAGTAATGAACCAGGCTGGGAGTTTTTAAAAGCCTCAGGAATCTTTTGCAGGTGTTTAGAGTTAATTAGTTGATTCAGATGATTAGGTTAATAGCTCGTTTAGAGAACCTTTTCATGATATGCTAATTTTTTGAGATAGGAATTTTGTGTTTTCATGAGCTGTATGCCAAAATCATCAACATTAAAACAATAAAAGGCTTGAAATACTTCAGTTGGTGTGTAATGAATCTAAAATATATGAAAGTCTAATGTTTATCAGTACATTACAGAAAATAATGAACTTTATGAGAATATGCTAATTTTTTGAGAAGGACCTGTACAATGAGAATGCTTGGACTGAGAGAAAATGTGTGTAAGTGGGTAACTAACTGGATCAGTAATTTAAAACAGGGGGTACACATTTAGATTGGGTCATTGTCACTAGTGGGGTACCAAAGGGGTCAGTATTGAGCCCTATTCTCTTCAATATTTTTATTGATTATCTTGTAGATGGCTTGCACAGTACACTATAGATTTTTGTAGATGACACTAAACTGTGTAAAGTAATTAACACGGAAGAGGACAGTATATTACTACAGATGGATCTGGATAAATTGGGGGCTTGGGCAGAGAAGTGGCAGATGAGGTTTAACACTGACAAATGTAAGATTATGCACATGGGAAGTAATAATGCAAGTCACCTATACTTAATAAATTATAAAACACTGGATAAAACTAATATGGAAAAGGATTTAAAAGTTTTAGTGGACAGCAGACTAAGCTGCAGAAACCAGTGTCAGGCAGCTGCTGCCAAGGCCAATAAGATAATAGGTTGCATCAAAAGGGACATAGATGCTCGTGATGAGAACCTAGCCCTGCGACTTTACAAATCACTAGTCAGACCACACATTGGCTCCTGTGAACAAGACAGACATAGCAGAGCTGGAGAGGGTTCAGAGGAGGGCAACTAAAGTCATAACTGGAATGGGTAGACTACAATACCCAGCAAGATTATCAAAATTAGGGTTACAGTTGCGGGTCAGTTTGGTGTGGCCAGCCTTCTCCCTATTGCCACCCCACTGCCTCTTCCAGCCTGTTGCAGTGCAACAGATCCCTCCCCCTCTGTACTGCTCTCCTCGCTCGGCTTTCCACCTTCCCAGGTTGGGTCAGTGACTTCATCGTCCACCAACTCCTCTTCCACTTCCTTACTCTGCTCATCCTCCTGAATTGTTGACCTAACCACTACCTCAGTGATTGACAACTGTGTCTCATCCTCTTCATCAACCTCTTGAGACAGTAATTGCCGTTGAGTTATTGGCAACTGTGTCTCATCATCATCCACCTCATTAAACAGTAAATGCTGCTTCCCACCGTCATCTTCTTGCGATTGTGGATGCTCAAGAGTTTGGTAATCAGGGCACAAGATCTGTCCCTCTTCAAGCGTGCTTGGCGAGGGGGCCAAATCAAGGAATGGCGCTGAAAAGAGCTCCTCGGAAAAACCGAGTGTGGGATCACTTGTTTGTCCAGACACTCCATGGTGCAAGGAAGGAGGATCAGGGTGAGGATTGGATTGACCAGACTCTTGGCTACTGAGACTGGACTTGGTGGAAGACAGGGTGGTGCTTAACCGACTGGAAACATTATCTGCTGCAATCCAACCGACCACCTGGTTGCATTGGTCTGACTTTAAGAGTGGTGTCCTGCGCCGCCCTGCAAACTGACACATGAAGCTAGGTATCGTGGATGATTGTTTTTCTTGTGCTCTGGAGCAGGCACAGTTTCACCTGCGCCCAGGGCCACGGCCTCTTCGTGCACCATCAGCATCACGGCCACTGCCACGTCCCTTTCTGCTCGCCTTCTTCATATTAAATGTTATATATGATTGAAAGTCTGTCACACTTACAGGAACGTAGGATTTGGAAGTGTATGCACAAACAAATTTAAAAAGTGGAAACGTCACACAGGAGATATCCCGTAGGTAATGTCAATGAATGTCACCAGTGGCTAATGAAAAATTACAGGGAATGTCACAGGTATTTGGGATGAGGAAACGTTATACAGGGGAGGTACAACCAGTAATGTCACTGTACGCAGCGTCTATGCAAAAAAGTACACTGTATGTCACAGATAACAAATTTCAGCGCACACGTTACACTGCAGATGTGGCCCTGGTAATGTCACTGTCATAAGCGGACACCATCTACAGAAAAAGTACACTGGATGTCAGATATTTTTGGGATGCGGACACTGTCTAAGGTAAAAGTACACTGGATGTCACAGATACATTTTTCCAGTACATACGTTACACTGCAGATGTGGCACAGCTAATGTCACTATCCACAGCGGACACCGTCCACGGAAAAAGTACACTGGATGTCACTGCAGCGGCCTAACTATTGCACGCTATTTAGCGCTAAAAATAGATATTGCTGCCACACACAACAGTCCTTAAAAGGACTTTTGGGTCTGTAAAGCTTTAGCTATTTAGCGCAGTTTGCGCTAAAAATAGATATTGTTGCTGCCACACACACAACAATAATCCTTAAAAGGACTTTTGGGTCTCTGAAAAGTTTTTCTACTAAAAATATTCGTATATCACTCCCTACACTGTCTGTCCCTTTCTCAGCAGAGCTCTCCCTGACTAACACTGAGCCGAACACGCATCATCGGGTGCTATATAGCATCCGATGATGCGTTCAGGCCAGCCAATCACTGTAATGCCAGTAACCAACAGCATTACAGTGAGGGTAGTACTTGCATGTTTATTGGTTGCGTAGCAGCCAAGAAATGTGCAGGGAGGAGACTCGAGCAATGCGCTTAAGCACATGTGGTATTCGGCCGAATACCGTCATGTGCCGAGCATCAAGATGCTTGAGCTGAACTGGTGTTCGGCCGAGCATGCTCGATCAACACTACCTATTTGCCGTTCAGCGGTGCAATTATATGTTCTAAAGCCCTTTTTGTTGTGTAATAGTGTCCAAAAAATATTTATTTTGCCATTCAGTGAACTGGCCAAATCGAATTTTTGAGAAATTCACTCATCTCTATTACAGACCACCCTGAAATTTAGTCGTGGTGGTCATAATTGCACAATATAGGAAAACACACTAGTCTATGAGTGCTCCCATGGTCCCGGCCACAAGAGAGGCTGACACTTTTTCCTATAGTGTGCAAGCATTACCACTGGTGATGGATTGCAGGGCGGTCTGTAACCATGGAAAAGAGCAGTGTATAATGTGATGGAAAAATGAATCTAGCCAGCACAGGAAGCAATATGAATAATAAAAATAGATTATTAAGTGTCTTATATTACCTTTCTCTACATTATAAATACCACATTCTGAAGTGAGACAACCCGTTTCAACAACTTTGAGATGAGGTTAGATATCTTCTACAACATACAGGGGTACCATAGGGGTACCATAGGGGTCAGAAAGGAATTTTTCAACTTTTTGGTGAATTCGGTCTCCTTGGATCTTCCTTGAATCAACTTGTGTTTGCATGTACAGTTGCTGGACATACAGTAGGTCTTTTTTCAACCAACTAACTTTGCAGCTATGTAACTATGTAGCTATGATGGGTCTATTGTGGAGTCCTTCTTTTGGTGGGATCAAATCAGACAGAATTTACAACAGTGGTTCCGCATTACAAATATGAACAAAGCCCAATGAAAACAAATTAATAGTGAGGCAAATTCAGCATCAGTTTCAGTTCCATAAAAATCTATGATTGTCATTCTTCTAACAACACACAATAAACAAAAAAATAATAATGGAACCCAGCGTTTTTCAGACCATTTCTGTTCTACAGCCACATTAGCTTCCTAGTATGGCTCTGTTCACAACTGGTATTTTTGATGGGCAAGCATTTAGTAGTCAGCTGCTCAATCATTGCCTCTAAAAAACCTCAATCAAGGTTAACAGAATATATGAAGAGCTGGTGGAGTTAGAGATGGGCAAATCAATTTGTAATACGCCATTTTTCACTTCAAGCAGGGTTTTACATCTATCATGAGGTGTCCCCAAAGCTGTGGACACTCCTGGAAGCAGGGTATCTGAGCTTGTGCTGCTTCTTGGAGCAGCGGCACAGGAGTAAAATAGCTAGGCCCAGTCATGATGGCTAGCCCTGTCAATCAAGCAGCAGGGAGACCATCCTTATCTTCTAGGACAATCTGTTGCAGGTGTAGAACCATGCTTGATGAGATAAATCCATTCTACAAACTCATCTCTAGTTGGTATCAATTGAAAGCGAATCCATAATAATTGTCATGGGTCTTTTAAGAACTAATTTAAAAAGATAGTCTGAATAGAGCCTATGACATGGGCTTTGTTGAATACTGGGGTTATCTTACACAGAGGCATGAATTTTTAACTTTATATTGAAATGAAGCTTATCCTTACATGCTTTGACTGGGCTCCAATTCTGTATAGACAGGAGGTATAACATGAGATACTGATAGAGACTTTTTATTAAATGATAGTTTACTACACTTTTACTCAAGTCTTGTTTATTATACTGTGAACTGCCATTGTTTTTCCTGGTGCTCTGCAGAGAATTATTGGTTTATATTTTATGTCCTTTTATTGCTTCCCAAACAGCAAAAGTAAAATGTCTTAAAATATAACACAATTGGGAAACATGCCTTCTAAATAAAATAAATAGCTTCCATTTAGTATCTGCGTCCACAAACAAGTGAGTTCATTATGACTACTATTACTTTATAAAGTAATAAATCTTGGGTATATAATTTCTCAGTACCTTTCAAACATGATATTTCAGAGGCTATAATTAAGTTTTGTTTAGAAAAATAATTGAAAAATGTAATTGTGTGGTGCATAAAAAAGCTATGATAAAACCCACCATAATAGACCATTATCTCTGTTTCATGATTTGTATCACAGCTATATCATCCATATGATTCATTCTTTGCTGTACCCCTTGAATCTGTATTCAAATGCCTGTTTTACAAAAATAAATGCAAAAAAAAAAAAAGAGCTAAGAATCTTGCTAGGAAACACATAAATTCCTCCAATGAAAGTCAAAGCTAATGATGGGTTCTATGTGATGACATATATTGACTGGTTCTGTACCGCCCATGGATTTTATACATCCAAATAGTTCACATTTATTAAAGCAAGGATGTTCCTGAACTCCTTGCAGAGATGACAGCTGCATGTTATATGTCCCTACAGGTCTTGTATGATTTTATGGAGGGTAAAAAGGTGTAAAAAAAAAAAATATATATATATATATATATATATATATGTATATATTTCTATTAAAGAATAAATAAAAATGTAAAAAATGTTTACATTTTCCAGAGTATCAAAAATCAAAAACAAGAATATAACACAAATGCACAAATGACACAAAAAATTATTTCCATGTATTACCAAAAAAGATACAAACATTATTTAAATATAACAAAATTAAAAAGTTTATTTAGCTCTCAAAGCCACTTGCATAGTGTTGAGCGAACCCGAACTGTAAAGTTTGGGTCCATACCGAACTTTCAAATTTTTGGTACCCGGAACCGAACCCGAACTTTGCCTACTAATGGCATGGCTGCAATTGGTGGTGCATCATGTGACCCAGCCTCTATATAAGCTGGATCACGTGTAGCACCACCCATTAGCTCTCAGTAGTGATGGGACAGAAAGCAGGCAGCTGAAGTGAGGGACAGTGTTAGTGCAATTTTTTGTGGGTGCAATACACCATCTTTGCACCCCTGACACAGAAAGCTAATCATAAATCTGGCTGTTAATTCTGTGGGTGTCTTACAGCAATTTTTTTTGTGGGTGCAATGCAACATTGTACTTTGTACCCCTGACAAATAAATATAAAAGTTAATCCGTCTGTTAGTTGGGTGCATGTCATATACCCATTTATTGCGTGAAGTAAACCTGCACTGCATACGTGACAGGGACATTGATATAGTTAATCCGTCTGTTAGTTAGGTGCACGTCATATACCCATTTATAGCGTGAAGTACACCTGCACTGCATACATGATGGAGAAATTGATATAGTTAATCCGTCTGTTAGTTAGGTGCATGTCATATAACCATTTATTGTGTGAAGTACACCTGCACTACGTACGCGACAGGGAAATTGATATAGTTAATCCATCTGTTAGTTAGGTGCACATCATGTAACCATATTTTGCGTAAAGTACACCTGCACTGCAAACGTGACAGGAAAAATAATATAGTTAATCTGTTTGTTAGTTCAGTGGGTGACCTCAAATAATGAGGAGAGCATCAAATAAGGTGCTGCTGGGGTTGGTGGAGCTCCTGTTGCAGAGGGAGGACGTGGTCGATCTGTGCCAGCTAAACTCCCAAATGAAACTCCTTCCTCAGGTGCACGTTTTGTAGGCCCGAATACCGGTGTATGAATGGTGAGGCCAGAACAAAAAGAGGCAGTAGTAGATTGGGTGGCGGACAGTGACTCCAGTTCCTTTACATTGTCTCCCACCCCTGCTGAAAGCACAGATTTGGCACCTGCAGCCCATGGACATTTGTCTTTCACCTCACCCCCTTGTAAATCAGTCAAGCAGTCTGAGCCCCAAGTCATGCAGAAGTCTCTTCATTTTTTTTTGATGATTCTGCTGGCAGGGTTTCCGACGGCCGTCCACATAACCCTGCTCCAGAAGTGGAAGAGATTGAGTGCACTGATGCCCAACCACTACAGCACATCTCTGATGATGACGAAACACAGGTGCCAACTGCTACAGCTTTCTGCAGTGTGCCGACCGGCAAGGAGGGCAGGGGTGAAGGGTGAGTGGAAGATGATGTGGAGGATGATGAGGTCCTAGACCCCACATGGAATCAAAGTCATGCGAGTGATTTGTGCAGTTTGGAAAAAGAGGTGGTGGTCACACAGCACCAACCACACAGCAAAATAGGGAGCAATCTGCAAAAGCAGAGTGGCAGTCCCCTAGCCAGTATGCCTGCTACTGCCCACCGCGCCCAGGGACTGAGCACCCCAAAGCCAGCTCCAAGGAGTTCCTTGGCGCGGCACTTATTCAGACAATGTGCTGACAACAAAACGCTGTGCAATAAAAGCCTGAAGCGAGGCATAAATGTTCTAAACCTGAGCACCACCTGCATGACCAGGCATCTAAATGCAAAGCACGAGCTGCAGTGGAGAAAACACCTCAAAAACCACAAAAGATCTCAGGCTCCTCCTGGTCCCTTTTCTGCTGCAGTCTAGGCATCTTCCTCCCCCTCTGGAGTGACAGTGGCACCTGCCACCCCGCAAACAGTGGATGTGGCAGCAACTCCACCACATCCATCACCACCAACAAGCATCTCTACAATGTCCCATGGAAGTGTTCAGCTGTCCATCTCCCAAACATTGGAGAAAACGAGGAAGTAACCCTCTACCCACCCACGATCCCTGACTCTGAATGCCAGCATTTCAAAATTCCTGGCCTTTGAAATGCTGTCATTCCGTCTGGTGGAGACGGAGACTTTTAAAAAACTTATGGCGGTGGCTGTACCACAGTACGCGATTCCCAGCCGCCACTACTTTTCCAGGCGAGCCCTCCCCGCCCTGCACAACCAAGTGACAGACAAAATTAGGTGTGCACTGTGCAACGCCATCTGTGGCAAGGTCCACATAACCAGTGATACGTGGACTAGTAAACACTGGCAGGGACATTTTATCTCCTAACTGCACACTGGGTAAATGCAGTGGCGACTGGGCTGGAGGCGGATAGCAGTTTGGTACATGTACCTTCTGCCACAAAGGAATGCAGGACGTTTCTTTTTGCCTCCTGTTGCTCCTTCTCCTACTCCGCTTCCTCCTCTACAACCTCCTCATCTGGTCAGTGTAACACCTTCACCACCAAATTCAGCACAGCCAGGGGGAAACGACAGCAGGCTGTTTTGAAACTCATCTCTTTGGGGTAAAAATCCCACACCGTGCAGGACCTGTGGACAGGTATGGAACAACAGACCGATGAGTAGTTGGTGCCACTGAGCCTCAAGTCCGGCCTGGTGGTGTGCGATAATGGGTGAAATCTCATAGCAGCTCTGGGCCTAGCCGGTTTGACGCACATCCATTGCCTGGCACATGTGCTGAATTTGGTGGTGCAGAGGTTCCTGAAAAATTACCCTGAAATGCCAGAGCTGCTGCAGAAAGTGCGGTCCATCTGTGAGCGCTTTTGGCGTTCTCACCCTGCTGCTGCTTGCCTGTCTGTGCTGCAGCCTAACTTCAGCCTTCCCCCTCATTGCCTCATATGTGATGCGCCCACAAGGTGGAACTCCACCTTGCACATTCTGGAGAGACTGTGCAGCAGCAGGCGATAATGGAGTTTCAGCTGCAGCACACACGGGTGAGTCGCTCTGCAGAACAGCACTACTTCACCACCAATGAGTGGGCCTCCATGCAGGATGTGTGTGCCGTGCTGCGCTGTTTCGAGTACGCCACCAACATGGCCAGTGCTAATGACACAGTCCTTGGCGTTACTATCCCACTTCTATGTCTCCTTGAAAAAACGCTTCGGGCGATGATGGAAGAGAATGTGGTACAGGTGGAAGAGGAGGAAGAGGGATAATTTCCACGGTTATCAGGCCAGTCAATCACAAGTGGTTCAGAGGGTGGATTCCTGCATCAATAGAGGCCAGGTACACAATTGTCCAGCAACGGCACAGTTCTGAAAGATGAGGAGCTGGAGGATGATGAGAAGGAGGAACCGTGTTCACAGCAGGGTGGCACCCAAAGTAGCTCATGGGCATCACTAGAGCATGGCTGGGGGTATACAGAGGACACAGACTATACACCTTCCACAGAGAACAGCTTGTCATTGCCTCTTCGCAGCTTGGCACACATGAGCAACTACATGCTGCATGCAGTGCCTGCACAACGACCGCCGAGTTGCCCACATTCTTACCAGTGGTGGCCACCCTCTTGGATCCTCGCTAAAAGGACTACGTGCCATCCTCAAGTCCGTCACTGCATCGTGATCGGAAGATGCGCAAGTACAAGTGCACGCTGGTAGACACGCTGCTGATGGCATTCCCACCTGACACCGGAGGCTCATTGGAAGCACAAGGCGAAGCAGAGGAGGAGGAAGAAGTCGCCAACACACTGCCGGCACCTCAGAAGGGAGGCTTAGCATGGCCGAAATGTGCAAAAGCTTTGTCAGCATTAGTGATGAGCGGGAGGTGCCATATTCGATTTTGCGATATTTTAGCGAATATTCGATTGAATAATATGCAATTTTATTATTCGCGTATTGGGAATTTTCTTTTAACTGTATAAGGCAACTTTCCTATGGCTAGGCTAATGTCTAATAGCTAAATTACAGTGTAAATGTGTATTTTACAAATATTCTCTATATTGCAAAAACTTAGTTTTTTTTAGAATATTCGCAATATTCTAAAAAACAAAGTTATTGCAATATAGAGAATATTCATAAAATACACATATACACTGTAATTTAGCTAATATAGTGCTATAATCTTTTTTTTTGTCTATTTTTTTTGCTTCTTCCAACCTTCAGTTTTGGAAAAAATGTACACTATCAAAAAAAATAAAAAAATAAAAAATAAAAATACTATAACACTATACAGTATTAGATAAATTGCAGTCTATATGTGTATTTTACAAATATTTGTTATATTGCTATAACTTTGTCTTTTAGAATATTGCAAATATTCTAAAAAACAAAGTTATAGCAATATAACAACTATTCGTAAAATACACATATAGACTGTAATTTAGCCAATATAGCGCTATAATCTTTTTTTTTTTGCCTCTTCTAAACTTCAGTTTTGGAAAAAATGTACACTATTAAAAAATATATATATACTATAGCACTATATTAGCTAAATTGCAATCTATATGTGTGTTTTTTTAGGAATATTCGCTATATTGCTATACCTTTGTTTTTTAGAATATATAGAAATATAGTGAATATATTAGTTATTTAGAATATTAATCTTTAATTTTTTTTCAATGTGTACTGTTATTCCACTTTGGCATACTGCTCCCCAACAAGCGCCCCCGTCACCATGGGAACGCCTGTGGGTTAGACTATACCATCGGATCTGAGTTTTCAGGATCTCAGGGAAAACTCAGATCCGATGGTATTTTCTAGCCCACGGGCGTTCCCATGGTGACGGGGACGCTTGTCGGGGAGGAGTATGCGAACAACTGTACAGACAGGAAAAAATTAGGCAAAAATTCTAAATAACTAATATATTCACTATATTACTGTATCTTATTTTTTTTGAATATTGGTAATTTTTTTTCCATATGAAAACATGATTCCTTCCTGCTTAAGTTGCTTGTGGGCCAATGACTCATTGACCCACAAGAAAGAAGCAGGGAGGAAACATGTTTTCAGATGTTAAAAAATGACAAATATTCGATTTAGCGAATATATAGCACTATATTCGTAATATTCGCAAATTGACGAAGTTGCGATATTCGCGATTAATATTCGCTATTCGAATATGTGAGCTTAACACTAGTCAGCACACCACAACAACCAGCACCACCAGCTGATATGGAACATCTTAGCAGAAGGCAGCATTTCCGCAACATGGTTGAACAGTACGTGTGCACACGCCTACATGGACTAACTGATGGGTCTGCCCCATAGAACTTCTGGGTCTCCAAATTGGGCACATGGCCTGAGCTTGCCGTTTACGTCTTGGAGGTGCTGGCCTGTGTTCAGCACGACAGGGGGGTGATCATAGACAAGTGTACCGGCCGCACCCAGCCATTGTTATACTCCAGCGCACTTTCTCTTTGTTTTCTTTTTAATATTTCCTAATGTTTTAGGGTCTTCCCAAATTTATAAAAATAAAAAACAAAACAAAAATTAATGTTGGCTACCTCCTCCTCCTCCACCACCGCTTTCATCTACACCGCCATGTCCACCACCACGTCCACCGCCTCCTCAACCTCCTACTCCACTATGACCTCCGCCTCCTAGTTCAAGATAATATTTTGTATTCTATATTATTTTAATTAATTTCCCTATTCAACTTTGTTTGCAGGGCAATTGTTCTGCTCTTACCCCTATTTTGCTTCCTTTTGCAGCCCTCTAGCCCTTTCTACGACTTTTTAGAGTCATTTTATTGCCCCAAAGTTCGGGTCCCTATTGACTTCAATGGGGTTCAGGGAAAGAAAGAAAGAAAGGTTTCTGGTTGAGGGGAGGGCGCGCATAAATGTCTTTGTCTTACTGGTTAATAGGATATTTACATTTTTTTTAAAAACTAAAAAAAAACTTTCATTTACAGAAGTCACAAATAAAATAATGTATGTGATGTACATAATTACACTTTATCATTGCCTCTTTGAAACTGATATTTGCCTGTATAGAATGAGAAGTCATTCTGCCACATGTTCCTTTACTGATCTATCTTTGCTTTAGAGAATTCATTAATAAACAGTCACAGTTAGTTTTGCTCCCCTCGTCATCTTTCTGCTTTGGTCTATACATTAAAATAATGTTACATCCTTAGTTGTCCTATCCAGTTCTGTGAATAGCAAAATACTGTAATGTTCTAGTTCTTGTTATATGTCCTTTAAAGGAAACCTGTCACCATAATTTTGCGCATAGAGCTGGAGACATGGGCTGCTAGATGGCCACTAGCACATCTGCAGTACCCAGGTCCCATAGCTCTCTGCGCTTTTATTGTGTTAAAAAACGTTTTGATTGATATGCAAATTACCTGATATGAGTCCTGTAGCCGGAGATGAGTCAAGCGGAAAGGAGCCCAGCACCGCCCCGAGTCCTCCGAATCTCCTCCTTGCTGGCTGACGTCACAGAGCTGGAGCGCCGAAATCTCGCGATGCGCGAGCTAGCGCATGCGCAGTGTCGGCATCATGTTCATTCCCTGTACTGGCATCAGCACAGGGAACGAACTGCGCCTGCGCTAGCTCGCGCATCGCGAGATTTTGGCGCTCCAGCTCTGTGACGTCAGCCAGCAAGGAGGAGATTCGGAGGACGCGGGGCGGTGCTGGGCTCCTTTCAGCTTGACTCATCCGCTTGAAAATTGAAAAACACAATTCTTATGCTTTTTAAATAAATACTTAAATTAGAGTTGAGCGAATCCGAATTTCCTCACTCTTCATGGTAAGATTCCTAAAATTACTGCTAAACATTTTAGGTCATGGAGTAAGGAACTCTGAGAACGAGGGATCACCCACAATACCATGCATGCAGCCAATTAGCAGTTAGCCAGCCCTATGATGTCAAAGCCCTATAAATAGCCTCAGCCATCTTGGATTCAGCCATTTTCCAGTGTACTTAGTGCAGGGAGAGACAACAGCAGGTGCTAGGGACAGTGGTGGAAAATACTTTAAAACTTTTATTTTGCTGTAAAGAAGTTAAGGAAAACGATAGGGAGGAATCATTCCACAGAATTGAAGCATAACAGGGTTCAGTAGGGGAGTTTACAGCCTGGGTAATAGGAACAATCCTATTACACCTTGCTGCAATGGCTGCAGATCCAAATTGTGATTATACAGCTCTGTAATTCCAGCAAACCGTTCTTGTTATTGGGGTGCAAGTGCTGTTTGATACAGCCATTTACAGGGTTTATTACAAGGACATTATTCTATGTCTTATTTGCCCTTGTATGGTGCAGTTATATGTTCTAAAGCCCTTTATGGAGTGTATTAGTGGCACTAAAATATATATTATTATTTGCCGTTCAGAGGTGTAGCTACATGTTCTAAAACTTTTTTATTTATTTATTTTTATATTTTTTTCAATTGAAGAAAACAATACACGGTACATATTTGTGAAGCGAGGCGTCTAACATGACGCAGTCATAGGTGCACATACAGTACATAGTAAATGCAATAAGGTTTCTAATACATGGCAATATAACTAGGAATTCAACGTGTACAAGCGTGTGAGGTTGAGTACTTCTTAGTGAGCTAAACAATTGTTAATATAGGCAGATCATAGTTTATGATCTCCCAAGACATACACAGTAAAACCAACAAGTGAGAAAGGATGTGTTTTGTCCTGACCTAGTCAGACATTGGGTTATAAAATAGGAGACTGACTACCAGTGAATCTGAATTCCCTCCACCTCCGCCATTGTTTAACAAATTTCTGATGATTCCTAGCCTCCCATGCTGAAAGTTCCTCAAAGCAATAAAGTTGATCTACTTTTAGTTTCCACTGTTCTATAGATGGAAGAGTAGTTGATAACCAGTATTTTGGGACCAATAGATGAGCTGCAATAAGCAAATGTCTAAATAGAAAGGGGGGGGGGGAGGATGGGAGTCACTTGACTCTTTCGAATCATAGAAGCTAAGTAGTGCTTTGAGAGGTGACATAGGCACTGAGGTTCGGCATATTAGGTTGCTTAGGCGAAATATTTCCTTCCACCATTCCTTCACTAAGGGGCATTCCCACCAAATATGAAAAATGGTACCTCTATCACTTAGACATCTCAAAAATCTATCCGATGATGAATCAGAAAAAAGGCTGATGGTATCTGGAGTTTTATACCGTCTGGTTAATAGTTTATATCCGTTTTCTTCAATACGGGCACAGCTAGATGCGGTATGGGGGGCTAAAAAGATGTCTGGTAAGCTAACGGAAGGAAAGATTCGTCCCAAATCCCTTTCCCAATGGCAAATGTGAGCGGGTTTGACAAGTAAAGGGGGTGAGTTTAGTCTGTGAAATAGTTGGGAGATAAGCTTTTTTGTCGGATTGGGGTTTTTGATGAGGGCTTCAATCCAAACCAAGGGTCGGAGAAAATCACCTCTAAAGGTGTGTTGGGATATATATGAGTGGAGATACGATATTGGAGACATGTGCTGGTGATGGGGAGTGAGCAATTTTCGGAGCTCTGAGATGGGTAGTACATGTCCCTCCGAGTTGAAGAGAGAGGAGATTGGCATGTCTGAGTCTCTCAGGGATCTAGGGGTACACTCAGATACCGTAGAGAGAGCTGTGCCCAAAATGTCTCTCAAAGAAAGAAGGGGGGATGGGAAGGGAACTGAGCAGTGGGTAGTTTGGAACCATTTCCATGCCTTCAAAGCGGTCTAATTTTTTACCCCTCTCTTTTTTAAGGAAAGAGCCTAGGCTAATAAAATGCCCTCTAATAAATGGTTTATGGGTGTCCCATAAAGATTGATCCGATGTTTCTTGATTAGTATTGAAAGTAAAATATTCTTTTAACAATTCTGATATTTTTTCACTGGATGTTTTGTCTCCCAATAAAGATTTATTCAGACGCCCTGGAGCAGAAACTTTCAGGAAAATAGGGGCATGGTCAGATAGGTGGATAGAACCCATTGTTGCTTCTTGGCATAGTTGCAGGTGTGTCTTGGATATAAATAAGTAATCCAATCTTCTATAAGACCCGTGGACGTGGGAATAAAAACTATAATCCCTTAGATTGGGGTGGAGCGTGCGCCATACGTCAATAAGGTGTAGGTTCCATAGGCCCTCCCTTATTCCGCGTAAAGCATTGGTAGATAAGGCAGATCTCCGGGTGGATGAGTCAATTTGTGGGGTTAAAGCAGCATTTAAGTCTCCCCCCAGTACCACTATGCCCTCTGCAAATTTCTCAATAATTGGGAAGATTGCAGAAAACCATCTGGACTGACCAGTATTAGGTGCATTAAGGTTTATAATGGTGTATATTTGAGGGCCTATACTACCCTTGACCATGATATATCTCCCCTCAGCATCTTGCATGTGCGAGATAAACTTAAACGGGACATTCCTCTGGAATCCAATGCTCACTTACCTGGATGCAGATGAATTACCGCCACAGTGAAACCACTGGGAAAAGTGAGCGAAGGATAAATTGGGATAATGGTTGAATTTGAAGTGTGTCTCCTGTAGGAGAAGGACACTTGCCCCTGATTTGCGTAACAATGTAAAGATCTGACTCCTCTTAAAGGGGGAGTTGAAGCCCCTTACATTGTAAGATGCAAAGGATAGGTCAGCCATATCATCTAAGACAAAGAGGGATACTTAGCTGGGGTGTATCCCACTCCCAGGGAGACACACTTCGTCCATGTGGAGTCTGGCCTTTCAGGCTGAGCGGATTGGATGGCAGAGGAACCCCCGGAATTCTTTGCTTCTTGAATGAATATGGAATATGTACCTTGAACAGAACAAAAACAGTACCGTGTAAAACACTAGTATGAACATTTAACAAAGTGGACCCGCTGAAGAGGGTCAAAACATTGAGTATAATGAGGGTCGTAAGGGGGGAAATGGTTAATCAACCCAGTTACAATCCCCACAGCACCAGCATAGGCCTCTGAGGAGAGGCTGTCATAAAGAGGAGAGAGGTCAGATAAACCATAGAAGAGCGAGCCTTTTAGGTTTATATAAAGAACAGACAGAGGAATGAGGTTGAGAGAGAGGAAAGAAATGAGGGGAAGGGAGTGAGATTGAGAAAGTGGGTTTAGAGGTAGACCAGCTCTAATAAACTTCATGACATTGCATGGTGGCAAAGAAAATCGCTGAGTCAGATCTTATGGGGTAAACTGAATGTTCCTTCATTTAGCCTTCTGCGACACTAGTATGAACATTTAACAAAGTGGACCCGCTGAAGAGGGTCAAAACATTAAGTATAATGAGGGTCGTAAGGGGGGAAATGGTTAATCAACCCAGTTACAATCCCCACAGCACCAGCATAGGCCTCTGAGGAGAGGCTGTCATAAAGAGGAGAGAGGTCAGATAAACCATAGAAGAGCGAGCCTTTTAGGTTTATATAAAGAACAGACAGAGGAATGAGGTTGAGAGAGAGGAAAGAAATGAGGGGAAGGGAGTGAGATTGAGAAAGTGGGTTTAGAGGTAGACCAGCTCTAATAAACTTCATGACATTGCATGGTGGCAAAGAAAATCGCTGAGTCAGATCTTATGGGGTAAACTGAATGTTCCTTCATTTAGCCTTCTGCGATTTTGGAGTGCGCTGCTGTTCAAATGGAACGATCACGGGCAGGTCTGGAAGATCCAGGATATCCTGGTAAAGCTCCCAATTCTCCATCTCCATAGGCGGAATTTGCAGTTGAGCGAACACGCCAGCAAGGTTGGCGTATGTGGAAATAGAGAGCCGGCGACCTGCATGCGAAAAGGTAAGTCCGAATGGAAATGTCCACCGGTATAGGATCTTGTTCGACCGGAACCAGTCGGTCAGGGGCTTTAGGGATCGCCGTTTTCTGAGTGTAGAAGGTGCTAAGTCCTGGAAAACAGAGACTGGCGAATCTTCACACGTTACATTTTCCTGGTTCCTGGCAGCCTCCAGTACCGCCATTTTGTCCTGGAAATTTAGGAATCGGCCTATTATGTCTCTGGGTGGTTCAGAGGGTTTGGGTTTAGGCCGCAGGGCCCTGTGGGCACGTTCAATGACAATAGCCTGTCGATCTGGGCCCAGTAGCGATTTGCACAGAGCTTGTATAGTGGTTGGGATTTCCATTGCCTGGAGTGATTCAGGTATCCCTCTGAACCTTAGATTATTTCTGCGTCCTCGGTTCTCCTGATCCTCCATAGCATTCTGGAGGTCATTAACGTAAGTGTGGCATTTCTGCAGAGAGGACGCAGTAGCAGTTTGGTGAGCTATAATCGCAGTTTGATGCGTCTCGAGTGTGACCAATCCGTCGCCCACATGTAGTATGTCATGGCGGAGCGCTGACAGTTCACTCAGGATCGGCTCAATGGCTCTGCTGAGAGTTTATTTCAGGAATCGGCGGGTGATCGGGTGAGCCGACTTGCTGAGAGTTTCCTCATTATCCGACTCTCCTTCAGAGAGATCGGTGGCGCGCTCACATGCCTTAGGCACGGGTGTCGGCGCCATCTTGGGCTCCCGTGCCGAAACAGTGGCGGCTGCTTTCCGGATAAATTTATCCATTTGTCCTCCCGAATTAGCAGCTCTGTTGAAGCTGGAGGACTCACCCGACCTAGGCTGTCCTATCTTGACCATTTCTCCAGTTGTTCGCTTGAGTTAGCTGGTGCTATGAGGAATCTAGTACGGAGCCCACACAACTAAGCTGCCATCACAGTCAGGCGCTAGCTCCGCCCCCTTCTAAAGACTTTTGTGGCATGCATAAAAGGAAAGAAATAAGGACTTATTTGTCGCTCAGCGGTGCAGTTATATGTTCTAACGCCCTTTTTGGCCTGTATTAGTGGCAAAAAAATATATATTTGCCGTTCAGCGGTGCAGTTATATGTTCTAAAGTCCATTTTGGCATGTATTAGTGGCACAAAAATATATATTATTTGCAGATAAGCAGGTTGGGTTTGTCGGTTCCAAAACCTAAATTAGATTGTGGAGCAGGCTTTTTAAGCAGTAGCATGATGATAAAAATGAGTGGCAAGGTGACATAGTGTGGAAATGGCAGCATGAGGAGGCGACATAGTGGCATGGTAACATAGTATTGAGATGGCAGCAGGGGTCGAGTGGAGGGGGAACGCATGGGAACGGCGTTCCTGCACTTTTTTCATGGCAGGAACGCCGTTCCCTTTCAGCCTCAAGCCAGGAGAACGCGACTGAATCAGATTCACAGGAGGAGACGGAGAGCACTGTGCAGGGCAGGCTAAGGGAGGAGGGGCGGCTTCAGTTGAGAGGAAGCTGTCTGTGCGGTGCCGCTGCCTGCGACTCCTTCACTAATGACATCATCTCCTTCACTACGAGATCATTTAGAATGTCTTTTAGAAAAGTTTGTCCTGGGATTCGAACTCACGACCTCTACACATCAGAGGAAGGCATTTACCCTCACAGCCATAAAAGCTGTCCAGGTAGCTGCTTAAAAAAAAAAAAAAAAAAAAAATAAGACTTCTACTTATACCTAGTGTACTGATACCTAGTGTACAACCATACACATGACAGCTGCCCACTGTGTATGGATGTAGCAGAGCTGGGTGTGTTGGGGCAGCTGTCATGTGTATGGTTGTACACTAGGTATCAGTACACTAGGTATAAGTAGAAGTCTTTTTTTTTTTTTTTAAGCAGCTACCTGGACAGCTTTTATGGCTGTGAGGGTAAATGCCTTGCCTCTGATGTGTAGAGGTCATGAGTTCAAATCCCAGGACAAACTTTTCTAAAAGTGTTTTTTTTTATTTATAAGACTTCTACCGATACCTAGTTTACTGATACCTAGTGTACAACCATACACATGACAGCTGCCCACTGTGTATGGATGTAGCAGAGCTGGGTGTGTTGGGGCAGCTGTCATGTGTATGGTTGTACACTAGGTATCAGTACACTAGGTATAAGTAGAAGTCTTATTTTTTTTTTTTTAAGCAACTACCTCAACAGCTTTTATGGCTGTGAGGGTAAATGCCTTGCCTGTAATGTGTAGAGGTCATGAGTTCAAATCCCAGGACAAACTTTTCTAAAAGTGTTTTTTTTTTTTTTTTCTGATACTTCTACTGATACCTAGTGTACTGATACCTAGTGTACAACCATACACATGACAGCTTCCCCAACACACCCAGCTCTGCTACATCCATACACAGTGGGCAAAGTTACCTACAGTAGAAGTCTTATATTTATTTATTTTTTTTAAGTAAAGAGCTAGACAGCTTTCATAGCTGTGAGGGTATATGCCTTGCTTCTGCTGTGTAGAGGTCATGAGATCGAATCCCAGGACAAACTTTTCTAAAAGTGTTTTTTTTTTTTTTTTAAGTCCGCAGCGACACAAATTACAGCATGCTAGATTTTCTGTGCTTTTTTATTTTTTGGAGGGGGGGGGGGGGTTGCAGTGGATCTTGGGTGAGTTCCCACACTTTTTTTCCCAGGACTTGACCCCTGGATGGCAGCAACAGCATGATATCACAGAGTGGCAAGTGTGGAGATGGCAGCAACAGCATGATACCACAGAGTAGCAAGGTGACATAGTGTGGAGATGGCAGCAACAGCAGCAGCATGATACCACAGAGTGGCACAGTGACATAGCGTAAAGATGTCAGCAACAGCAGCAGCATGATACCACAGAGTGGTAAGATGACATAGTGTGAAGATGGCCGCAAAGGCAGCAGCATGATACCACAGAGTGGCAAGGAGACATAGTGTGGAGATGGCAGCAACAGCAGCAGCATGATACCAATGAGTGGCATGGTGACATAGTGTGGAGATGGATGATCTAATCTGCTGCATCAGGCATCGGTGGGTGGAAATCCTTGTTGATCCACACCTGATTCATCTTTTTTTTTTACAATTTTTATTGAGCAAATCAATAAAATACAATATCAGAATAGTGGAGGGAAGACAAGTCTCCACTACTCTTGCATAGGTCATAAACATAAACAGAATACAGGTCTGTCAAATGTATTATAGGTATTACAGCTTCATCAATAAGGCAATTCAGTGGAAAGACATCAAATGGATAAGACGGAATGTGGTCACCATTCATTGCATCGAGGTGTCACTGTGTATCGCATTTCGTCACATCCAAGACGGGTTAAAATGGGGAGGGCAATTCCCTCTGTAAAATTTTGGAATGGTGAGGTAATGGAAGTGGAGGAAAAAATTTAGTGTAACTGGCATGCGGGAATGAGTTCCCTGAAAGAACATTAACTGCAAGATATTGTCTAATAACCTCTAAAGGAGATCCATCGCTCCCAGACCTTCAAAAATTTGTGGTGAGATCTCAGTTCCCAAGAGGATAACTCCTCTAGTCGGTAAATCTGGTCAATCTTCTGGAACCACTGTTCTATAGGGGGCACATCGGTGGATAGCCATAGTAGAGGAATCAACAGTTTGGCAGCATTTATTAGATGTTTAAAGAGCATCAAATTAGATGGAGGAGGGTCTCGTGGGAAAAGATTCAGGAGGGCTACTTCAGGTGTTGGAGTGATATCAGATCCACATATGTCATTACATTTTTTTAAAATCTTATTCCACCATTTTAACAGTGTTGGGCATGATCACCATATGTGGAGGAAAGTGCCTCTCTGCTTTAAGCATCTCCAACATGTGTCTGAAGCTGAAGTCGAGTACAAACATGTCTCTTCAGGGGTTTTATACCACCTTGTGATAATTTTATAGTTATTCTCCTGGATCTTGACACATCTCGAGGCCTTATGTGAGGAGTTAAAAATAGTAATGGTATAAACCGGGGATAAATCTTTACCTAAATCTTTTTCCCATAATCTAATAAAAGCTGGCGTTCGGGCGAACGGAGGAGTTTTCAATCTGTTATACCACTGTGATATCAATTTATGAGGTGTGGGATCTTGAGTGACAATGTGCTCGAACCAAGTTATGGGGCGTAGCAGGGTGTGCAGATGGGCGTTTTGAGACATGTAGGCTCATAGAAAGTGAAGCCCTACAAAGCTGGAGCCTGGCATTTTCAAGAGATCGCCCATTTCCTTTATGGAGAGTAGCTGGCCATTGCTGTAAAGATCTGCCAATCTTAATTTAGACCGACTAATCTCAGTAGGGAGGCTGCATCTTAAGGCCTGGGGAGCTAAGTGAAAAACATCACCTACTCCGAGAGTAGGGGACGGTAGTGGGGAGTTTAAGGGAGTGTTTTGCAAGGTGTACCATGCGTGTAGGGTAGCCTTCATGATCGGGGTGAAGTTTGGATGGATAGGCACTTGGGACATGCGACCAAATAGGGCCGTTCTGAAAGGGAGTCCAAACAAGGATTCTTCCATCGGGACCCAGGATTTCTGTTTGGGGGCAGATCGATCGACCACACCTGATTCATCTTGACAAAAGTAAGTCTCTCCACATTTTGGGTGGACAGGCAGATCTTCTTGGGGTAACTATGGTCCCCGCCACACTAAACACTTGCTTTGATGCCACACTACTGGCCGGGCAGGACAGCTTTTCCAGGGCAAACTCTGCCAGTTGCGGCCACAATTCCAGTTTGGCTGCCCAGTAGTCCAGCGGATCTTTAATGTGGGGTGGCAGGGTGCTGTCCAAGTATGCCACCACCTGCTGGTTCAGGTCCTGCTGCAGGTCTTCCTGCTGCTGCTGGTAAGTAGTTTCTTCACTATGCGGGTGATGAAAAAGCTGCTCATCATGGACTCTAGACTGCTGCTGAAGGAGCTACTACTGTTCTTGCCACCGCACCCCTCTCCAGCAGCCATGTCAGTGGAATGTGAGCGCAGAGGTCCCCCCTGGTCAGACCTGCGAGAGTATGGACGTTGATGCAGATAGGCAGAGGCCAACTGACTACATAGGATGTCTCTGTAGTACTTCAGTTTGTCCTCAATCTCAGTGGGTCTAAAAAAGGCCCCCATTTTGGAACTGTAGCGAGTGTCCAACATGGTGGAGAACCAGAAGTCGTGCGTCTGCTGAATGGTAAAAAATCTGCTGTCGCTACACAAGCAAGTTAGCATGCAGCGGGCCATTTGTGCAAGTGACTCTGAGGGATTCCCTGCATCTATCTCCACTGCATACTGCCACGGAGTGTCTGGGTCCTCTGTCTTATCTTCCTCATCGCCCTCTTGCTCCTCCTCTCCTGTCACTGCAGTTGAAAAACCACTCAATTGGCTACATATTGCCTGTGTTCCAATGTTCTCCTCCCCCTCCTCCTCCTCCTCTTCCAGTTTAGCCCCCAAAGGGCTTACATAGCCGTGAGATCTAGGCACCATGTCTCCAGTCCCCTGACAAGCCATATTCACCAGAATCAGTTCTAGAACATGAAGCAGTGCAATGACGGCATTCATCCCGTAGTCCTGGCGACTGACAAATAACGTGGCCTCCTGAAAGGGCCTGAGCAAATGGCAGGTGTCACGCATGAGCTGCCACTGGCTGACATCAAAGTTACACAGTGTAGTACTCCTGTCCACTTGGATCATCAAAAAATTGTTTATGGCCATTCTCTGTTCGTATAGTCAGTCCAACATAAGGAGGGTGGAATTCCAATGGGTGGAAACGTTGCATATCAGCCTATGTCGGGAGATGCCGTTCTGCCGCTGCAGCTCAAGGAGGGTGTGCTTTGCGGTGTAAGAGTGGCCGAAGTGTATGCAACATTTCCTGGCCATTGTTAGGATGTCTTGCAGATGGGTGGAAGACTTCATGAACTGCTTGACAACCAGGTTGAACACAATCAGCCTTCCTTGACTCAGCATCGACATGTTCTTTCCGTTGTCGGTCACCATGTTTCTAATTTTCAGTTGTCACGGAGAAAGCCAGCAGTCGATTTCTTTCTGAAGGACACGGAGCAGTTCCTCCTCTGTGTGACTACATTCGCACAGGCAAACCAGGTGCAGAACCGCGTGACACTGCCGTGCCCTGCACATGTGGAAAGCTGGAGGGGCACTGTGACTTGTCCCTGCAGTGGAGGCTGAGGACATGGTGGAGGATGAGGCGGCAGTGGCGGACATTTTCGCAGGACAAATGGTGTGACAACGTGGAGGCGGAAGCGGCGTCACCTGGCCAAGTTGCTGTGCCGGAACCATATTCACCCAGTGGGCCGTAAAGGACATGCATTGTCCCTGACCGTAATTACAGCTTCACACGTCAGCGCTACCGTGCACTGGCAGACACAGAAAGGCTCAAGGACTGGCCCACCTTCTGTTCTACATACAGTTGTGTTCAAAAAAGTGAATAAAGCTAAAAATTCTTCTAATAGCTTTTATTTCCATACACACAAATGCATTAGGAACACTACACATTCTATTCCAAATCAAAACATGAAGAACAATATATCAAATTTGTGTTGTTCCTCTAAAAAAAAGTGAATATTAGACTGTTCAAAAAAATAGCAGTGTTTGTATCTTTCTTACAAACTGAAACATTCACTTTATAAACTGAATTTTTTGGGGAAGATTTTGCTTTCCTTTGAATCACCTAACTAATATTTTGTTGTAAAACCACTGTTTCTGAGAACTGCTGTACATCTGTGTTTCATGGAGTCAACCAACTTCTGGCACCTGTGAACAGGTATTTTAGCCCAGGATGACTGAACTACATTCCACAGTTCTTCTCTATTTCTTGGTTTTGCTTCAGAAACTGCATTTTTTATGTCACCACACAAGTTTTCTATTGGATTAGGATCCGGGGATTAGGCTGGCCTCTCTATAACATCAATCATGTTCGTCTCGAACCAAGATGTTGCACGTTTACTGGTGTGTTTGGGGTCATCGTCTTGTTGGAACACCCATTTTAAGGGCATTTCCTCTTCAGCATAAGGCAGCATGATCTATTCTGATGTATTCAAACTGATCCATGATCCCTAGTATGCGATAAATAGGCCCAACACCTTAGTATGAGAAACATCCTCATAGCATGATGCTTGAGCCACCATGCTTCACTGTCTTCACAGTGTAATGTAGCTTCAATTCAGTATTTAGGGGTTATCTGACAAACTGTCTCTGGCCACAAGACCGAAAAAGAATAATCTTACTTTCATCAGTCCACAAAACGTCTCTTTAGGCCAGTCAATGTGCTCTTTGGCAAATTGTAACTTCTTCAGCACATACCTTTTTTTCAAAAGTGGGACTTTGCGGGTGCTACTTGCAGATAGCTTGTCTCCACATAGGAATCTTCTAATTGTAACAGTACTCACAGGTAACTTTAGACCTTCTTTGATCTTCCTGGAGCTGATTGTTGGCTGAGTCTTTGCCATTTTGGCTATTCTTCTATCCATTCGAATGGTAGTTTTTCGCTTTCTTCCACGTCTATTATTTTCTTCACTTCTTTATATGTTTTCCCCTCTCCAATCAACTTTTTAATCAAGGTACTCTGTTCTTCTGAACAATATCTGGAACGACCCATTTTCCTCAGAATTTCAGAGAGAAATGCACTCTAACCGGCATGTACAACCTTTGCTGTCTTCCTTCCTTAATTAAGGGCAATAATTGCCACCAGTTTTTTCAAAGAATGAATGGCCTCACCCATTGAACTCCACACTGCTATTATTTTGAACATGCCCCTTTCAATAAGTGATTGAATTACAGAGAATCAGCAGCATGGGTCTGTTGGGTTTCTATTACTCTACTACACCTGCTAGTAAATTATTTGCCATGTAGAAATATCATTTCTACCAAAAACAGTGATTGATCAGGTTAGTGATGTCTGACTGCTATTATTTTGAACACAACTGTCCGTGTGCAATGACGGCTTGAGACTCTTCTCCTCGGCTCGGCACAAGACATCAGTTCTATGAAAGGTGCAGAGTCCACCACTTGGAAAGGGAGGGAGTGCAGCACCAATAACTTGGCCAGGAGCACGTTCAGCTTCTGCGCCGTTGGATGTGTGCATGCATGCTGCTGTCTCTTGGCAATTGCTTCAGTGATTGATTGCTGGCTGAAGGAGCAGGAGCTTCAGGATCAGCAGTAGATGGGACAGACAGACAGCTGAGGCAGTGGAGCCTTGACTGCCTGCAATGGGGTGCGTGCCACTAGGTGACGCAGCAGTGGTTGCGGCAGGCTGGACCACCACATCAGAGCCATGATTGTCCCAGGCCACTTTATGGTGGCGCTGTATATGTTGTTGCAGGGCAGTGGTGCCAACATTGGCCCCCTGGCCATGCCTTACCTTCTGCCCACAGATTCGACATATGGCCATGTTCACCTCCTCTGGAGTCTTGACAAAAAACTGCCACACCGCAGAGTAGCTGATTTTCCCCCTAACACTCTGCATTGACTGACTGCTAGTGCCGCTGCTTGCGTGAACCCATGCACCACTCCTTTCCGGGCAGCTAGGCTAGGAGGTGGTCTACCTCGGGCCCGTTTGGCTGCCGACCTCCCACTGCTGCCATCCTGCTGACTCCCAGCCATGCTACCACATTGCTGGCTCAGTCGTTGCCTCGTGGGCAAGCTGCCACCCTCTTCTCCCGATGATGATGATGAAGCCCCTTCTTCACCCGGCTCCCAAGTGTGATCAGCTTCATCATCATCGAGTAGTGTCTGCAAGTCACTGGTGTCCTCCTCAACGCTCAATGCGCCGAAACGACGTTTAGCTTAAGGCCGGATCCGGATCAATGCCTTTCAATGGGCATTAATTCCGGATCCGGCCTTGCGGCAAGTCTTCAGGATTTTTGCCGGAGCAAAAAGCGCAGCATGCTGCAGGTATTTTCCCCGGCCAAAAAACGTTCCGTTCCGGAACTGAAGACATCCTGATGCATCCTGAACGGATTTCACTCCATTCAGAATGCATTAGGATAATCCTGATCAGGATTCTTCCGGCATAGAGCCCCGACGACGGAACTCTATGCCGGAAGACAAGAACGCAAGTGTGAAAGAGCCCTAAATAACAGGAAAAGTTAACTGCATATATTTTTGTTTCTTACATATGGCAATAAATTCTTTTAGCTCAAATAACACCAAAATGTGAACTGCGCATATTTTTGTCTTATTGTACTGAACTGGCAATAAATGGTTTGAACGCAAATAACATGAAATGTCAACTGTGTGTATGAAATAATTGCAGAAGTGACATGAGTAAATATTTCTTGATTGAACTGAAATAGTCCACTATACGCTTCACCAGAAATTACTGCAACAGTATAGTGGGTATATATTTTTCTTGTATTACTGATATAAGGCCACTATACGCTTTTACCAGAAATTACTGCAACAGTGTAGTGGGTATATATTTCTCTTTTTTACTGAAAACTGCCCTATACAATTTCTTCAGAAATAACTGCAGAAGTGACCTGAGAAAATATATTTCTTGTTGGACTGAAATATTGCCCTGTACGCTTTCAACAGAAATAACTGCAACAGTGCAGTGGGTATATATATTTTTTGTATTACAGAAATACGTCCCTATACACTTTCACCAGTAATTACTGCAACAGTGCAGTGGGTATATATTTTTCTTGTATTACAGAAATACGTCCCTATATGCTTTGTGTATAGTGCAGTGAGTATATATTTCTATTTTTTTAATGAAATACTGCACTATACGCTTTTACCAGAAATTACTGCAACAGTGCAGTGGGTATGTATTTTCTTGTATTACTAAAATAAGGCCACTACAGTATATGCTTTCTCCAGAAATAACTGCAGAAGTGACCTGAGAAAATATATTTCGTGTTGGACTGAAATAAGTCACTATACGCTTTCACCAGCAGTGCACATATATATATATATATATTTTTTTTTTATGAAATAAGCCCCTATACTCTTTCAACAGAAATAAATGCAACCGTGCAGTGCATTTAAAGAGGACCTTTCACCTTGAAAAACATTGTGAACGAAGTATGCTGCCATGGAGAGCGACGCCCGGGGATCTCACTGCACTTACTATTATCCCCAGGCGCCGCTCCGTTCTCCCGTTACACCCTCTGGTATGTTCACTCACTAAGAAATAGTAGGCGGTGTCTGCCCTTGTCCTGTGGGCGTCTCCTTCGCCTAGGATGCAGCACTGGCCAATTGCAGCGCACGGCTCACAGCCTGGGAGAAAAAAACCTCCCAGGCTGTGAGCTGTGCACTGCGACTGGCCAGCGCTGCAGCCTAGGAGAAGGAGATGCCCACAGGACAAGTGCAGACACCGCCTACTATAACTTACAGAGGGAAGATACCAGAGGGCATAACAGGAAAACGGAGTGGCGCCTGGGGATAATAGTAAGTAAAGTGAGATCTCCGGGCGCCGCTCTCCATGGCAGCATACTCCGTTCACAATGTTTTTCAAGGTGAAAGGTCCTCTTTAAAGGTTTTGTGTATACTGCCCTATACTCTTTAACCAGAAATGACTGCAAACAGCAAAACTGCGTATATAATTATCTGTTTCCACAGATAAAAGGCACTAAAGGCTTTTCAACATAGCACTTGCACCCCAATAACTAATTGCTGGAATAACAGAGAGGTATTATGAGACTATCTGGATCCCCATGTAATGTTTCCCTGCACTTGTAAATCGATTGTTTCACAATGAGGATTTTACTATAACTCTCCCTAGCATCTGCACAGGTCTCTCCCTAACTGTGAATTGATTCCTCTAACTGTCCTTTCCCTGCACTTGTAAATCGCTGGAAATTCTCATGACTCTCCCTACTAGCATCTGCACACGTCTCTCCCTGCCTATGACATGATTCTTCTCACTATCCTTTCACTGCACTAGTAAATCGCTTCCTTCCTTTTTTTTTTTGTAAACAAATAGTTTTTCTTTCACTCTTCCTAGCGCCTGCATACACGCCTGTCCATGACCAATGTACGATGGTTAATGGCAGCATTTAAGATGGCCGCCATATTTATAGGGCTGTGACATCACTGGGCTGGCTGGCTGCTGATTGGCTGCATGAATGGCATTATGGGTCATCCCGCCTTCCCAGAGTGCCTTGACCCATCTCCCATGTGTAGCCATTTTAGATGCCATTTTAGCAGCCCGCCATTTAACGAAATAATGTGATTTGTTACCACGAAGCATGAGGAAATTTGCATTCGTTCAGAATCGAATATCTCCTGAAATTTGTAACAAATTCGACTTTGTCAGCTTCGATTCACTCATCTCTAATTTGTGGCAAAAAAAATACATATTATTTGCCGTTCAGCAGTTCAGTTCTATGTTCTAAAGCTCTTTTTAAGGAGTATTAGTGGCAAAAAATAAAAAAATATATATATATATATTTGCTGTTCAGCAGTGTAGTTACATGTTCTAAAGCCTTTTGCGGGCAAGTAGTGATGAGGAGAGTAATGTGGGAGCTGGTGTTGCAGACAGTACTCTATGATGATGATGTAGCTGATCACACTTGGTAGCCCGGTGAATTCGGGGCTTCATCATTATCGGGAGAACAAGGTGTCAGCTTGGCCATGAGGCAGGGCGGAGCCAGCAAGTCACTAAAATAGCTGGGAGTCAGTAGGGTGAGGTCAGGAGCCAAACGTGTCTAGGTTGGAGCACCTGCGTCGCAGGAGACTACTTGCCCGGAATGTAGTGATGCAGGGGTTCACGGAAGCAGTGGTGGTAGCAGTCAGTCAGTGCGGAGTGTTAGGGGTAAAATCACCTACTCTGTGGTCTGGCAGTTTTTTGTTAATCCACCGGAGGAGGTGAACATGGCCATTTGTAGAATCTTTGCGCAGAAGGTGAAGCGTGGCCAGGGTGCCAATGTTGGCACCACGCCCCTGCATTAAGAAGCGCAGAGTCAATATTAAGTGGCCTGGGAGAACCGTGGCTCCGATGTGGTAGTCTAGCATGCCGCAGCAACTGCTACATCACCCAGTGGCATGCACCCGATTTCAGGCAGTCAAGGCTCCACCACCTCAGCCGAAGGAAGCAGTCTGTCCTTCCCATTATCTGCCGGTCATGATGATTCTGCTCCTCCTCGTCAGTCAATTTGTCAGCAATTGATCGCCGAAACTATTGCCAAGAGACAACAGTATGCGTGCACTCATCCAACGGCGCAGAAGCTGTATGTGCTCATGGCCAAGTTGCTGGTGCTTAAGTCCCTCCCTTTCCAAGTGGTGGACTCTGCACCTTTCAGAGTACTGATGGTGAAACCTTGAGCGCTGAGCTGATCACTCAGTGCTCGACTTGTCTGTCTGTCGGTCATGTGACGCTGGCCACATCACATGACCCGCACTCCCCACTATAAATACAGGCAACCTGCTGGCTACAGGTTGCCTGTGATTTTGGTCCCTTAGACTGTGTATTATTATTGTTATTTAGCTTACCTTTGGATATGACCCTTGATCTGCTTCCTGACACCTCTTCTGCCTGCTCCCTGAACCTTGACGCTACCTCCCGGATTTTGACCTCGGCCCACTCTCGGATCTGTCTCCGTCTCCTCCCTTGTACTGACGTTACCTCCTGGACTGACCCCGGCTAGTTGACCCGCCTCGCCCTTCCGTTTTTGGTGGTACCTTGCTTGTTCCACCTCTCTGTCCGCTCGAGTGCTACCTCTCATCGGCTGTCCGCTTCCCTGCTGTCTCTATCTCTCTGCTTGCACTTACTCAGGTCAGGGACTGTTGCCCAGTTGCACCCCGTCACCTAGGGCGGGTGGTGCAAGTAGGAAGGGACAGGGGACCGGGTGGCAGCTCAGGGGGTGCACCTCCGTTCTATCTTTATACCCATGACGCTACCCCGTGACAGATGGCTTGTGCCAAGCCGAGGTGTAGAATCCCAAGCCGTCATTTCTTTGCCAAAAAGGCAGTACCAGCCCTGCACATTTATGTACAACAGAAGGTAGGACAGTCCTTAATCCTGTTGGTGTCTGCCAAAGTGCACGCAGCAGCGACTTGTGGAGCTATAACTACGGTGAGGGACAATACATGTCCTTTACGGCCCCCTGGGTGAATGTGGTTCCTGGACACCCAGCATACCACATGTGCAGGGCACAGCGGTGTCATGCTGTTCTGCACCTCGTTTGCCTGGGCGAACGGAGTCACACAGGGGAGGAACTGCTCCATGCATTTCATCAAGAAATCAAATCATGGCTATGTCCGCAACAACTCAAAATCGGAACCATGGTGACCAACAACGGGAATAACATGGTGTCGGCGCTGCATCAAGGAGGGCTGAGCCATGCGCCCTGCATGGCACACGTGTTCAATCTGGTTGTCAAGCAGCTCCTGAAGTCTTCCACCCATCTGCAAGACATCCTAACAATGGCCAGGAAATGCTGCATGCACTTCAGCCACTCTTACACTGCAAAGTACACCCTCCTTGAACTGCAGCAGCAGAACGGCATCCCCCAACATACGCTGATATGCGACGTTTCCACCCATTGGAATTCCACCCTCCATATGTTGGACAGACTATACGAACAGAGAAAGGCCATAAACGATTTCTTGATGATCCAAGTGGACAGGAGTAATCCCCTGTGTAACTTCGATGTCAACCAGTGGCAGCTCATGCGTGAGACACCTTTCGTTTGTTCAGACACTTTTAGGAGGCCACATCATTTGTCTGTCGCCAGGACTATGGGATGAACAACGTTATTCCACTGCTTCATGTCCTGGAACAGATGCTGCTAAACCTGACTGGTCAGGGGACTGTTGACATGGCACCTAGATTTGATGGCCACATGAGCCCTGTGGGGGCTGAACTGGAGGAGGAGGAGTAGGAAATTGAAGAACAAGCAATGTGTAGCGAAATAGGTGGTTTTTCTACATAGTTGACAGGAAAGGAGGAGCAGGAGCAGCCAGAGGAGCTACAGGGTGATGAGAAAGATGAGACAGAGGACCCAGACACACAGTGGCAGTATGCAGTGGAGCTGGAGGCAGGGAGTCGCTCCGAGTCACTTGCACAAATGGCCCGATGCATGCTCACTTTCTTGCGTAGTGACAGCCGAATTGTCACCATTCGGCAGATGACTTCTGTCTCTGCACCTTGTTAAACCCTCGGTACCGGTCCAAAATGGGGACCTTTTTTACACCCACTGAGAAGGACAAACTAAACTACTATAGAGACATCCTATGTAGTCAGTTGGCCACTGCTTATCTGCGCCATCATGCATCTTCTCGCAGCTCTGACTGGGGGGGCCCGATGCACTTACGTTCCTCTGCTATGGCTGCTGTGGCAGGGTCGGGAGGCAGGAGATGATGAGCAGCTTTCTTCACCCGCCTACTGAAGAAACTACTCACCAGCAGCAGCTAGACCTGGATAAAGATAGCCTTGTGGTTCTCCCGGCGCTCGTTTGCAATTCGCCAAACATGCAAACATATGGCGATATTTGCATGTGTCATATATTCTTTTGCATTGTGCCCAACTTTGACCCATGACACATCCATCAGGTGGAACAGAACAGCCAATTGAGACGTTTCAGCATATGGACACACCCCCACCCTATAACGGAACCTGATCTGGCACACATTTTACAATCTGTGTTTTGCCAGTATAGGGAAAGGTTGCTTTGTGGAGCAGGGACAGACTATTAGGAACACCAAACGCAAGCTAATATGGCCAAAAAAGTCATTTTAAAGATTGGTATAGGTGTGCTATCGATAGGTGTGATATACTGATTTGACAGTTGGTAAAGTGGTGTGCGCCAACAGTACCAATCTACTTTGTGCACTGAAACAGACAAAATGACACACGTGCCGTGAATAGCACACGTCCTGAACTTAGTCGTGCAGTGATTCGTTGTCAAATACCCCGAGGTCCAAGACATCTTGTGGCAGGCCAGGAAAATATCTGGCCATTTTAGATCTTACACGGCCATTGCATGTCTTGCTGATTTGTAACAGCCTAACGCGCTGGAACTCCACCTTGTATATGCTTTATAGGCTGCTCCAGCAGCAACGTGCCTTTAACGACTACCTGTACGAACTCTGCAGCAGAACAGGTTCTGGGAAGCCTGGTTTCTTTTCACCGCACCAGTGGCTGCTCATGCGCGATGCATGCAGACCTCTCCGGCCATTTGATGAGATCACCAAACTGGTCAGTCGCAGCCAGGGCACCATCAGTGACATCCTACCTTATGCCTTTTTTCTGGAGCATGCCTTGCAGCGTGTCATTGATCAAGCCGTCGAGGAGAAGGTTTTGGAGGATGAGAAAGTCGCAATGCTGAATGAATTCCCAGGGGCAGATTTTCCATCTGAGACAAGTCTGGGGGGAGGAGGAGAAGCAAGAAGAGCAGGCTCTGAGGGGAACTTTAAACTTTTCGGGGATCCCTGGTGTTGTCTGTGGCGATGAGCAGGAGCCAGGGCACTCCACCGCTTCCATTTTAGTGCAAATGGGGGCCTTCAAGCTCCAGTGTTTGAAGAGGGACCATGTATAAAAAACACGGACCAGTACTGGGTGGCAATATACTTAGACCTCCGGTACAAACACAAAATGGCAGAGTCGGCGGACATGTTAACAGCATCAGAGGGCTGGCAGAATGCAACATTTCCAGGCCTTGCTGCGAGAGATGCTCCATTCTGCTGTTTCGAGTGCTGGCAGAGGAATTTCCACCCACAGCAAAACAGGTGTGGGTACCAATCCTACCGCGCCTGCAATTAGAAGGCAGTTCAAAGATGTGTTGGTCACTTTGGATATGAGATCATTATTGCAGCCAACACATCGACAGACACTCTCCTGATCCAGCCTCAGGGAATGCCTAGACTGACAGGTGTCCGACTACATCTGGTTAACTGCAGAGGTGGATGCTCTAAGAAGTGAGGAACCCCTGGACTACAGAGCTCGCACAATTTGCCATGGAACTCTTGGCTTGTCACTCGTTGAGTGTCCTGTCCGAAAGGACGTTCAGTGCAGCAGGGGGGATAATGACCCATAAGCACACTCACATGGCTCACGACAGTGTGGACTACCTCACATTACTAAAATTAAATGAGGAATGGATCTCGGAGGAATTCAACACCTGTGACAACCACGTGTAATTGAATTTCCTCGTGCCAGCCCACACATATCCGCCACCACCCAGAACAAAGAATGGTCCTGGTCTTATGTATATACAGTGGCATGAAAGGCCTTTTCTGTCAGGTGAATGCCTAGTGTTTGTGGCCTGTACTCCACTGGCCTGCAATAAAATTGTTCTCCACTGACCGTCTAATGTACCTTCAGCCACATAATTACTTGTTCTTTTCTGTCCGGAGAATGCCTAATGTTTGGGGCCTGTACTCCACTGGCCTGCAGTAAAATTGTTATCTACTGACCATCTAATATACCTCCAGCCACATAATCACTTGTTCTTTTCTGTCAGGTGAATGCCTAATTTTTGGGGCCCGTACTCCCGTGGCATAAACTAAAAATTTTCTAGGCTCCAGCAGGACACATTTTTGAGAGTTTCCCTTTAAAATGCATAAAAATGGCCCCTGATTAAAATAAATATTTTTTGTGGGAATTTTTGCCATTTATCCCCCTCTGGTATGTCACTGTCCATGTTGCGGGACTATTTGTGCACTTCTATTAAGTATTTGGTGGCTGCAAATATGACCTGAAGGTTTTTCATGTTCGCCTGCCATTAAAGTGAATTGGGCCCGATGCGAAATGTCCCTGCCAATGTTCGTCCATCACTAGACCTGGAGCAGGACCTGAACCAGCAGGTGGTGGCATTCTTAAACAGCACCCTGCCACCCCACTTTGAAAATCCGCTGAACTACTCGACAACCAAACTGAGTTTGTTGCTGCAACTGGCAGAGTTTTCCCTGGAAAAGCTGTCCTGCCCCGCCACTAGTGTGGCATCATAGCGGGTGTTTAGTGCAGCGGGGGCCATAGTTACCCCCAGTAGAACTCGCCTGTCCACCCAAAAAGTGGATAGACTAACTTTTGTCAAGATGAATTAGGTGTAGTTTAGCCAGGATTTCCACCCATCAATGCCTGATGCATCAGACTAGATCATCCTTGGTGCCGGACCAACACTTTGACAAAAGAGACTGGTTTCTTCTGGCTACCTGTCTCAGCTACTATTCTGATGCTGCCACGCACCTGATGCCACACAACTGATGCCAAGTGCTCTTTTTTCACCTGCCATCTTCATCTGGTACTGGTATTGCCACCCACTGCCCCACTCTGTCACCGGGTCACTCTGTTGTCTCCTGATGCTGCTGTCACCTCCACACTATGTTATCTTGCCACTCTGTGGTCTCCTGATGCTGCTGCCAGCCCCACATGATGTCACCTTGCCACTCTGTAGTCTCCTGATGCTGCTACCACCTAGACACTATGTTATCTTGCCACTCTGTGGCCTTCTAATGCTGCTGCTGCCAACGAAACACTGCCATTGTGCCACCATGTGGCCTCCTCCTGATGCTGCTGCTGCCACCTCCACATGCTGTCATTGTGCCCTCTTTTGTCTCCTCATGCTACTGATGCGACCTTCGTGCTCGGTCATTGTGCCACCCTGTGGCCTCCTCCGATGCTGCTGCCAGCTCCACTCTCTGGCCTCCTGATTTTGCCGCCACCTCCACATTGTCATTGTGCCACCCTGTGGCCTCTTTCTGATGCTGCTGCTGCCGCCACCTCCACACTTTAACATTTTGCCACTGCTGCCGCCACCTTCAAACTGTCATTGTGCCACTCTGTGGTCTCCTCCTGATGCTGTTGCCACCTCCAGACTCTGTCATTGGCCCACTCTGTGGTCTCCTCATGCTGCTTCCACCTCACCATTATGTCATAGGGCCACTCTGTGGACTTCTAATGCAGTTCCCACCCTCCCTACTTCACTGACTGTGCCACTATTTTGCCTTTTGGCCTGGCTAACATAATTTATTTGACTACTCTTCTGATCTGTGAGAAGGAAGGAAAAATGAGACGCACAATGGATCCACCCTGTGGCCTCCTCCGATGCTGCTGCCAGCTCCACTCTCTGGCCTCCTGATTTTGCCGCCACCTCCACACTGTCATTGTGCCACCCTGTGGCCTCTTTCTAATGCTGCTGCTGCCGCCACCTCCACACTTTAACATTTTGCCACTGCTGCCGCCACCTTCAAACTGTCATTGTGCCACTCTGTGGTCTCCTCCTGATGCTGTTGCCACCTCTAAACTCAGTTATTGGCCCACTCTGTGGTCTCCTCATGCTGCTTCCACCTCACCACTATGTCATAGGGTCACTTTGTGGACTTCTAATGCAGTTCCCACCCTCCCTACTTCACTGACTGTGCCACTATTTTGCCTTTTAGCCTGGCTGACATAATTTATTTGACTCTTCTTCTGATCTGTGAGAAGGAAGGAAAAATGAGACGCACAATGGATCCTGTCTATGTAACAGCTGTAAGGTCTGCATGACATAGTCTCTATTTTCATCAGAATTGGCTTATGATTTGGTAGCCAAAAGCAGGAGTGGGTACGAAACACAGAAGCCATGCCAATATTCCATTCACGTGTCGTCTCTGTTTTGGATCCACTCTTTTTTTTTTTACTTTAGCAATATTGATGGATTACTGATCAAATGCTGACCGAGTGAAGGCTGATTCTCAACAGACAGGATCCGTTTTTTTTTGGGGGGGGGGTATTGTTCTGACGGATCAGAGGAAGGGCAAAATAATAAGTGACGTCAACACAAACTTACTGCTGACACCCTCTCCACTCTGTCGGGGGGGGGGGGGGGCGGCTCTACTTGTATAAGTGTTTAATAAAACAGGTTCTGTATACATCTATGTGGAATCAGCTGCCAATGGTGTAAAAGGAGTGCGTTTCTTCTTGATGCCAACATTGACCTGGAAGGGCTGAGTTTACACTTGATTTATTTGGTCAGTAACTGTTGTTTTATGGATCTTGTGAGTACAATAAATCATGTTATTTAAACTCAGTTGGCGGTATTTCACTATGTTAGACTATCTCTTCTTTGACTTTTAATAGATTTGGGCATCAACCTTAATGGGAACCAAAACTGAGGAATCACATTGATAGATACATTTTGTCTCCTTCAGTATGAACTGCTGTCAAGTTGAAGCAGCGCGCTTTTCTATATTATATACATTGGCCCCATAACTGCCCAAATAAGTGAAGTGTGCAGTGATTCTAAGAGTGACTCCTGTCATCTGCATGTCATACTTACAGTATTGTTTAACTACCACAGCAGCCTCCCTATGCATGTTACTGAAAGGCACAGTGTTCTACATCACTCTAATACAACAATATAATCTAAACCATAACCACTATATATCACTATGCACTGCACTGGATTTTGGCCGAGATCTTCAAGCAAGATGGAGGTTATCAGCCCGTCGTGAGCAAATGGAGGAGGTAAGTTAGAATTATTTTTTTTTTATACTATTTTGGGTTAAATCGATTAGCTGACACGAAACACGAGGAAATTTGGCTTCTAGGTGAATCAAATTTATCCTGAAATTCGGATCGAATTCCAATTTGTAGGATTCGATTCACTCATCTCTAGTTATAAGATTTCTGGAAAAGGGTAAGTGATCAAGTGATTTTAAATAAAAAAAATTCCACAAGATGATTTGATTTCTAACTCATGAGTATTTTTACCTTTTTCAGGATCAGCATTACAGGATAAGGTCTCCAATTCCTCACAAAACAAATTTAATAAGGCACTGCAACATGCTATCAAAAATCCTTGATAAGCTTCAATTCACGTTAAAACCATAAGATGGCCACACATAGACTAAGAAATTGTAGGATAGACATACGATAACTGTGACAGAATGCCTGGCACCCCGACTGGGCACCTTCAGCTGACGGATGCTCCTAGCGCTTCCCGAGGACTCCAAGCACTCCACCGGACACCATAACCACCACAGTCCCCACGAACCGCCACAGCTTGTTTGGAGTCTCGCCGTCCTCCACCCACGCTGGACCCAAGACCGGGCTTCAGCTTCCAGTGGGTGAACCTCTCATAAATCCAGAGAGCAGGAACCAGGAACAAGCTCTTACAAGAGCTTATACTCAGGGGAGTATTGCGATATAGCAATTCCCAAGAGTATAGTTATCCCATCCCCCAAACATGAGCCAAGACTTCATGAAGGGGTAAAGCAGAACTAGTTAAGATGGCCGCTACCACATGTTTGAATCTGTTCTAGTTAAAAGTCCAAGGGGCAGAAACAGTGCCTTTAAAATCCAAAATGCCCAAATAGTGCCCCAGAGGCTTTCGTCATAATAACGTATGGTGAAATTACATTAAAGTTGCTCATTTTCTTCCACACATCTTGTCATATGGTGAGCCAAGATCAAAGGAAAAGAAGGTTATAATTAGGTTATAATTCTTCTATTTTTATATTTAATTATGTATCAGTCTGCTCAGCTCTTCATACATTATCAAATGATGCTAGTAGGTTGGTGAAACATATTATGGTTTTACAATGGTGGTTCACTTGTCTATATTGTTCTGTGCACCCAAGTGTCTGCATCCTGTAGGTTTGAATTTGTGCTGTTGTGTTCAATGGCTGTTCATGTTATCACTGTTCTATGCATCCTGGCCTCGGCTACTTGTGGGTGTGAATTAGGCCATTGTGTTTGGTATCTCAACTCAGTTTGGTTCTCCGAGGGTTACTCTCCATTGCTTTGTGTGTCTGCACTTGTTTGACTCATGTGTTTCTGTGTTCTGCTATATTGTTCCTCAGTTGTGTGTCCTGCCCTGGCTGTGTAATCAGATTCTGTTGGATCTTTGTATGTTCTGATTGTGTCTGTATTCTGTGAAGTCTGTTTCTTAGTTTTTGTTTGGATATTTTCACTATCTGTCAGCCATCTTACTTTATCTGTTGTCCTAGTTCTGTTTGCCATGTTTTTGTGTGTGTTCCATGTGTGGTCTGAATTCTGTCCTAGTTCTTTTTAACAATCAATTCCCTAGTTCTACTTCTTCTCTGATCTGCCTTGCCATGTTTCTGTATCTGGACTTGATATATATGTACTGTTTCCAAGAGTTTTGTGCCTGTTCTGTCCTACTTAGTTTCTTCACATGCATCTGTTATGTTGAATTGTGTCCTAAAATCTGTTCAATGGATTTTGCATGTTCTTTGCCTGTTTGTCCTCAATCTGGTTTTACGTAATTCTGTCAATGATCTTACTTGTGCTTCTGATGCCTTGCACTGGTGATTGTGACCTGTTGTGTCAGCTGCCAACTACCCTGAGACTATTCCAAGAGGTGGAAGATTGGTGGCTCCCCTGCAGCAAAATCTAGATTCCTGTATAAGGTTTAAAGAGTGAAAAACATGACAATGCCAGGACAATACCCTCAGGGCTAGCCCAATGTCAAACCAGTTAGTTGTCACAGTGGTTCTGCAACCATTGTCGATAACAGGCTTCCTTTGAGGCCTACCAAACCAGCCATATCTGTTGTAAAAGCCATGTACTAGGCAGCATTGCCTTTTATAAATTTCAAGAAAACACCATTAATATTTACCGATTGTGCTAGCAATAATTTTAATGATGTCTTGACACTTGTCTTCTCTAAGCAAAGTGTGTCAATAATTGACTTGTCTAAATGAGCCTTAATGTTTGTATATTCATGGCTCAGTGACTAGGACAGCATGAACTATGAATACCCCTGTCAGGACTGCGGCATAGGAATGGAAAATGACAGTGAGGCTCTGAACTGAAACCCCCTGCTGCTCCTACCTACTCACAGTATCAACCCAAAACCGAAACTGGACAACGGCCCCTACGCTTAATAAGTGAAGAGACAAACAATACACACAAATGCAATAAACAGAGTCATCAGAAAAGGGTCAGACCATATGGGCTATGCAGTACTAATATGAGAGACAAAGAAGGGTCAGGAGACAAGCCGGGGTCAGAAGCACAGAGTATAAATCAGCAACAGGAACAGGGAACCAGGAACTAATGCTAGAGAGCCAAAATAGATAGGACTATCACTGGCAATGGTGTATAGACAAGGAGAGATTTAAATTGAGTACTAGGTCCCTGGACCAGAACCTGATTTGCCTGGCGCTCCAATAAGTCAGGAACATAACTAAACAGTTAACTGGACAGATGGACTGTAATTCAGTCCACTTTTTGTCTCCTCCAGAGTATGTGCTCTGAAGGGAGAAACACAGCATTGCACTGGTTGCTAAGGACACAGTTGAGCAAAGCCACAGATTGTGCCACTGGAGCCCAGGTATGTTCCTTAAATTTACCCCCTCTTAAGATAGATCCCTGGACCCTCAACATAGAGATCAGGCTTCGATGGGAACTTTATATGAAACCTCCTCATTAAAGGAGGAGCATGAACATCCCGAGCAGTGATCCATGTTCTTTCCTCAGCACTATATCCATTATAATGGATAAGGTACTGAAGGGAGCCCTAAACTCTATTAGAGTCAAGAATTTTGTCCACCTCATACTCTGATTCACCTTGGATTACAAGTAGATCAGGAGGTTTAGTTGGAGAAATCACTGGAGGAATGTATTTCTTAAGCAATGATTTATAGAAAGCATTATGTATCCTGAACAAGGATGGTAATCAAAGATGGAAAGATAACAGGTTTATTATAGAGGTGATATATGGACCAATAAACATAAGAGCAAGTTTACCAGATGGGACCCTAAGGTGTAAATTCTTAGTGGAAAGCCATAGAAGTTCTCCCACAACAAAATTCAGACCCATGGAACACTTCTTTTTTATACTGGATGCTTTGAGCTTTTTCCAGACTCTTGCGAGTCTGGGCCCAAACTGTGGACAGATCATTCATGATCCGCAGGACTTACGGAACTTAACAAAAAAACTCATGAAAAACGTGAATTAAACCCATAAATACAATAGAAAGATGAGATGCCACTAGCAGAGCTGATGTGGCTGTTGATAGCAAACTCCACTAGAGACAGCAACCTTTTCCATTTATTTTGACAATCATATACAAAGCATCTCAAGAACTGTTCCAAAACCTGGTTGACTATTTCAGTTTGTCCATTACTCTCTGGATGGAATGCCAAAGAGAAGGACAGTTTGATTTCAAACCTTTTTGCTAAATTCTCTCAAGAATTTCGAGACAAACTGTACTCGTCTATCAGGGACAATGGATTCTGAAATCCCATGAAGTTTAAGAACATTATCAACCCAAAAAAAAATGCTAATTTCATAGTGTCAGGGAGCTTCTTTAACTGAGCCACATGACATATCTTGGAAAATCTATCAATGACTACCCAAATGACAATCTGTCACGGATCAGCGAGTGTGAACCCACTGTGCCACTGACTGGCTATACTCTGGACGGGCGTGTCTAAGCAACTACCTGGTTTTCACTAGAGCCTCAGATGGTGAGGATAGACTTGAGCCATTAGGGTAGTTGTCAGGGGCTACTGCAGAGCAATCCTCGAGTCAGTGGCAGCTGGTCCAGGTGGGTATGTACCAGAAGCACAAACGTAGTAAGGCAGGCAGGGTCGTCACCAGAAGCAACAGTGCAGTACCAAAGGATGAGTCAGAGGCACAGTCAGACAGGCAAAAGGTCAGGGCAGGCAGCACAGGTACAGGTCAGGCAATCCGGATCGGCAACAGGAAATACAAGGCAAACAGGCAGGGATCAGATGATAAGCAGAGTTCAGGAACAAAGAATAAATCAGGAGCACACAAGAGTATCAGGAACCAGCAAATTCAAGGACCTTGACACTGAGGCATGTTGGAAGAGGGCTGAGCCACTTAAATACCTGCAGGAGAGCCAGGATTGGTCAGCGAGATCACCTGACCTTACCCACACAGCCCAGGTAGTGATGTGCTCCGCCCTTAGAGCAGTGTAACATGAAACCAGATGACCTCATGCTGTGTCCAGGGCTCAGTGGAAGTTGTGGAGCAGAATCCTCAAAATCCCAGGACCGCAGCGGTGAAATGACACCAACCAAAGGTAACGCTGAGCGTGGCTCCCCAGACCGCTGCGATAAGTGGGGGAACAGCGGTGCACAGCAGCTGCTGTTACACAGTCTTCCCCTGAGAGAAGGGAAGATCTGTTATAAAATTCATAGAGATATGTGTCCAAGGTCGTTGTGGAATAGGCAAAGGACAAAAGAAACACACAGGATGTCTCCTGGGTGCCTTGGCTCTTGCACCCACCTCACAGGCAGAGAAAAAGGCAGTTACATTTTGTGACCAAGTATGCCACCAATAGGATCTAGAAACCAGATGTCTGGTACCAGCAATGATGATACCAGGAGAAAGACTGTTAACATGTTTAGTTTCACTATAATCACTTGCATAAAAACGATGTGATAAATAGTGTTGAGCGGGAATATTCAAAACGCAAATTTTGATCACAAATATCGGCACTTTGAGAATTTGCGAATATTTAGAATATAGCGTTATACACTCACCTAAAGAATTATTAGGAACACCTGTTCTATTTCTCATTAATGCGATTATCTAGTCAACCAATCACATGGCAGTTGCTTCAATGCATGTAGGGTTGTGGTCCTGGTCAAGACAATCTCCTGAACTCCAAACTGAATGTCAGAATGGGAAAGAAAGGTGGGCTACAACAGCAGAAGACCCCACCGGGTACCACTCATCTCCACTACAAATAGGAAAAAGAGGCTACAATTTGCACGAGCTCACCAAAATTGGACTGTTGAAGACTGGAAAAATGTTGCCTGGTCTGATGAGTCTCGATTTCTGTTGAGACATTCAAATGGTAGAGTCCGAATTTGGCGTAAACAGAATGAGAACATGTATCCATCATGCCTTGTTACCACTGTGCAGGCTGGTGGTGGTGGTGTAATGGTGTGGGGGATGTTTTCTGGGCACACTTTAGGCCCCTTAGTGCCAATTGGCCATCGTTTAAATGCCTCGGGCTACCTGAGCATTGTTTCTGACCATGTCCATCCCTTCATGACCACCATGTACCCATCCTCTGATGGCTACTTCCAGCAGGATAATGCACCATGTCACAAAGCTTGAATCATTTCAAATTGGTTTCTTGAACATGACAATTAGTTCACTGTACTAAAATGGGCCCCACAGTCAACAGATCTCAACCCAATAGAGCATCTTTGGGATGTGGTGGAACGGGAGCTCCGTGCCCTGGATGTGCATCCCTCAAATCTCCATCAACTGCAAGATGCTATCCTATCAATATGGGCCAACATTTCTAAAGAATGCTATCAGCACCTTGTTGAATCAATGCCACATAGAATTAAGGCAGTTCTGAAGGCAAAAGGGGGTCCAACACCGTATTAGTATGGTGTTCCTAATAATTCTTTAGGTGAGTGTATACTATATAACACAGTACACATCAGGTGATCATCCCTCCCTTCTTCTAGCTTGTGGGCCAATGAGAAGGTTTTGTCACAGCTTAGCAACATCCCTAGCAACCAATAGAAAAGTAGCCTGCCCCTTATTATACAAGTTGCACGTAATGCGAAAAATTATGCACATCATTAATTGATGAAAATTTGCAAGCACAAATATATTGTAGCACTCTATCTGCATATAAAGCTATTCTAATGTGCCGTGTCAACCATTTTCTCCAGTCTCAGGAAAATTATACCAGCTTTAAAAATGTAGCATAAGTGACCCGCGCCGGTATTTCACGTGCATTACACAAATTATACATTGTCAATTTTTGCAAATTAAGAATATAATCTCAAATTCTCGAATTTGTGAATATATGATGAATATTCTACAAAATATTCACAAAATAAAATTTTTTATATTGCCCATGCCGCTCATCACTAGTGATAAAGCATCAGCTTTCACATTACCAGACCCAGGCCGATATGTGACGACAAAATTAAGGTGAGTGAAGGAGGCCCAGTGTGCTTGTCGAGGATTCAGGTGCTTAGCACTGTCTATATACTTTAGGTTTTTATGGTTTGTAAGTACAATAATTTGTTGAAGGGCTCCAGGAAATATCACCACTCTTCATGACCCCTGAGACAATACAGCACTCACTCCTATCTCCTAAGCATCCACCTCAATAATAAACTGGTAACATCAGCTTGAATGAGTAGCGGTGCAATAATGAAACTTTCAGAGGCTCAAAAGCAGACAGCAGACATCAGGAGACCAATGAATAATATCTGCCCTTTTCCTGGTTGGTAAGTGGTTTAGCAATAACTGAGAAATTCTTAATAACATTTCTATAATAATTTGCAAAACTAAAGAATCTCTGAAGGGCAATCAACTTGTACTTTAGTGTGGTCCATATAGAATTTTTGAGGTGATATTATGTAACTTATCTTACACAAAAGAAAACATTTACCTAATTTAGCAAACAGTTTTCTTTCTACTGAAGAACCTTTATTGCATGATTAACATTAAAAGCCCAGTCAGAAGAAAAAACTAAAATATTGTCAATATAGACAACCACAAATAGACCCAGGAATTCATGCAAAATTTAATTAATGAGGTTGGGCATTACACAGCCCAAAGGGCATTAAAAGATACTGTATTCAAAATGCCCTTCAGGGGTAATGAACACAATTCGTCTCCTTCCCATATTATAAACAAATTATAGGCTCCTCTGAGGTCAGTTTTAGAAAACCACTGGGCCTTAACACCTTGATAGAACAGATTGGAATTGAGAGGAAGTTGAAACTGATTCCTGACTGTAATCTTGTTTAATTCCCTATAGTCAATACAAGGGCATATCCCACCATCTTTTTTCCCAACAAAATAGACCCCAGCTCCCATGGGACACACAGAAGGCTAAATATGTCCCTTTCTTAGATTTTCCAGGATATAATTTTTCATGTTCAATAGCACAATCATATTCACGATGTGAAGGCAGGGACTCTGATGCCTCTTTGGAGAATATATCCTAAAAATACTTAAAGTATTTAGGTAAGGAACCGTTCTCCAGTTCAAGACCAGAGAGCTAAATGGATATGCAATGAATAGAGCACTGAGGACCCCAATTAACTAGTTTCCCAATAATCCAATTAAAGACAGGATCATGTGCCTTCAACCACGGTAATCCCAGGATAACATCAGCAGATACATTTTTCATGACATACGGTATAAGGAAAACCTTTAATTACCAAAACAGGAGTCTTATACTTAATACATTTAAAGGCCAAGGGAGTAGTATCTACCCCAGAGACCGAAATTGGTATAGGTAATATAAGTGACCTCCCTAATCATGATTCAGACAATCAAAAGGGGTTCTGCAGTTTGTTTAAACTGATGATCGGATAGATCAACAGCATCTGATCAGCGGGAGTCCGACACCTGGGACCCCCGCCGATCAGCTGTTTGAGAAGGCAGCTGCGCTCCAGCAGCGCCGGTGCCTTCTCACCGTTTACCGCTGGCCCAGTGACATCACGACTAGTATCAACTGGCATGGGCGGGGCTAAGCTCCATTCAAGTGAACGGAGCTTAGCCATGCCCAGGCAAGTTGCAACTAGTTGTGATGTCACTGGGCCAGCGGTAAACAGTGAGAAGGCACTGGCGCTGCTGGAGCACCAATTAGCATGAATAGGATATTCCAAAATTACCACCTTAGTAATCAGATTTAAAAGCGTCACTTCATTTTTTTTTTCTTTATTGTTATTTTGAGTGTCATTATTTTAAGTTTCATAATATACTTTACTAAAATAAATTACTTTTTTTATTTTTTTTTTTGAAAAAGTCCACATTTTTCAAAATAAGGTTGAAGGATCATCAACACTATATAGACAAAAGTATGGTGACATCTACACATTACATCTAAGGCCTCATGCACACGACAGTGAATAATGAGCGTGTGAAGGCCAGCTAAGTAACGGCCGTCACATGGCCATTTTTAGCACCAATGAAAATCTATGGGACTATTCACGTGGCTGTTCATTTAACGGCCAGTGAACAGCGTCTGTCAAAAAATTGGACATGTCGTATTTTTGTCCGTTTTCACGGTCAGACAGACCCATTGAAATCAATGGGACCGTTTTTAACAGCCGATTGACAGGAGTGCACCCATCTAACGGCCATTAAAAACATAGCCAGGAGGGGTTAAAAAAAAAAAAAAAAACTCACCTCATCCACTTGCTCGCAGTGCAGCAGTCCCTTCTCTCTTCATTGAGCAGGACCTTCCGAACGACCTGCGATATGCGTGGTGACGTAATCACGTGGGAGCGCTCAGTTATGTCATTGCGCACCTTCGGCAGGCCCCGTTCAGTAAAGAGAGAAGAAACTGCTGCAGCGCAAGCAAGTGGATAAGGTGAGTTTTTTTATTTTATTTTTTATTAAAAAAAAAAAAAAACTGTGGTGGGCCATTATGGGGGCATTATTTAAACCATGGGGGAAATTATTTAAGAGGGGGCCCTATATTGGGGTCAAAAAAATATCCTACACTATGGGGAACATTATTTTAGCTGGGGGCCTACCATCCTGTGGGTGTTCTCAAAAGGGTGGATCTAGAAATAACTGCCAATCAAATTCATCAATTTTTCATGTCCATTTTTAATGGACATTAAAAAATTATGCAAAACGGACATTAAATACAGACACATGGCCAGAAAATGGATGCACACACTGATGCAAAATGGCCATGAAAAACTGTGTCCTTATTTTTTTTTTCACTGTTGTGTGCATGTAGCCTAAAGGAGCTTTTATAATACCCCATTCTAAATCCATAGGCATTAAAATTCATAGGTAGTTCCCTCTTTGTAGATAAACCAGTCTCCACTCATCTTTTCACTAATCCGCTTACTTTCTGCAAGATTTTGGAGTTTGTGTGTGGGAATTTTTTCCATTTCATCCTGAAGAGCATTTGTGAGGTTAGACATTGATGTTGGATGGGAGTATATGGCTTGCAGTCTTCAATCTAGTTTATCCTAAAGGTGTTTGATGGGGTTGAGGTCAGGGCTCTGTCCAGTCTTATTTTTCAGACTACTAGCAAGAATAACGTGATTTGTCACTCCACAGATCACATTCCATTGCTCCAGATTCCAGTGGTGGCGTGCTTTACACCACTCCATCCAACACTTCAAATTTAAAACCTATGCCATGAACCTCCTGGCGCACAGTTTTTGTGCTGATGTTAATGCCAGAAGAGGATTGAAACTGCAGTTATTGAGTCAGCGTTCGTTTAGCCTTTTTTTCTGCAGTTTTTACATATGTTTACTTTGCAATAATTTCACTCATCAGTTGATGGAATATCTAGGAAAAAAATTCCTAACTTGACATTTTGCAATAGTAGCATGCGATTCACAGAATCAAACTACATGACAAAATAACGTTGTCTTAAGAGGCATGAAATGCTCAACCCCATATGCAGTTGTGCGTCTATACCCGGGGGACCAAATCCTGCACATGTGGTCCGTTGCTAATGGCGAATAATGCTTGCAATGGAGGATACCCACAGCGGGCCACAAGTGCCACAAGAACATCCTACACCAGATAGCAAAATGTGTGGATGTAATCGACTATATGAAATAAACATTTATAAGAATAGGTGCACTGCTGTGGTGGATGCAATCAACCAAATCTGACTAAACCCTCACACTGATGTTAAAATAACACTTTAGCCAATATATTCTTATATTAAGGAAATACTGGAGCCCGCGCATCTCATCAAGGTATCTCAAGTGGCACAGGACGTAACCCTAACCTATCTGTGCCGTATGGGCAGTATCAGGGGCCAGTGGGCGAATTACGGGAGCGTCAGGTCCGACTCACAGCAAACAGATCCCAGTTGCCTCCAGTGTGAAACCACACATACAATGGGAGGAGGGCGGAGGCTGTGAGTCCCACCCAAGGCTAACTAATATGACGCAGGCCTCACAGATGCACCTTAATGTTGCCTATGGATTGAAATCAAAGCACATTGAAATTTGGAGTTTATACATCTCCAGGCATACATATACAAACTGCATGACAAAATAATGTGGTCTTAAGAGGCAGGAAATGATCAACCCCATATGCAGTTGTGAGGAATATGGATTATCATTTATTGGCAGCCGTGATTGTCATTTGATTCACCTTTTGGCATGTACACAGTCAGTGTACATGCAAAATATGTTCTCACCCCCAGCCATCTGCTGTCAGCTAGGAAGGGAGTTAGCCCAAGGGGTCCAGGCTTCAAGGAGGCCCCAGGTGGATAAAGTCACTCCTGAACCAGCCAGGTTAGAGGCAAGCTAATACTGCAGGAAAAACCCCAGCAGGAGGTCTCAGCCCTTGCCCAGGATCAATGATACCTCCCAGACATGTTGGCACCTACATTTCATAAGGAATTATGAATAGTCTGTCCATCCCAGGCTTAATTTGGCTATCTTTTTACGATCCTTAGGCAAAGCCAAACATCCAGGTTGTCCTGGCTTGATGACAGAAACCAAATAACGGTACCATCTTCCTTCAACATATTGGTCTGGGGCTATGAGCCCTAAGGGGTTTTATGGGTCATTTTCTGCCAGCACCAGAGCAGGAGGAGTGGACCCTACCCATAGGCGGGGAGGGGAGCGGCCGGCTACAAGTCATAAGCTCATGCAAGCCAGCAGGCGGTGTCTTTTCTGAAGGGGGTCACATTGTGCCAATGTGTTTGGAGAGACCAGGAACCAGCTGACATCACTGCCCCCACGTGACAGCAGCCAAGGACTATTCAAGCCTCGTAACCCAATGGAACTTTCATCTACCCGGTAACTGACTTTTGCTCTGCTTAACCCTGTTGTACCTATATCACCTTTATCTGTAACCTCAGACCACTGTATATATTCTCTGTGTGTATTGTGTTATATCTAGTGTGCCCTTAAGGCAATTACATATATAATTTAATCTTGTGCTGTCTTTTATCTCGATCACAAATCCCCACGTCCGTGTTTCGGCCTAGTTATAAGCTACAGCGGTTTGGCTTCTCACCCTATATAATCCCAGACCGGGCTTATATCAAACGAGAAGCTGGTGGCAGATTTCCCGGGATGAGAAGGCCCTGTTTCACAGCAGCAGTGAAAAGGCTCTGTCAGCTTGTTGCCTCTCAGTGCCCGCGTGGACAGGAGGTGTTTGTGTAAACTGTATCAAGCTGACCTTACCTGCTCCTCTGGAGGGTGTAACGTCACGCTTTGGTAACAAGTGACCATACTGCGTCTCGTGAGCTCGACGTAGGTGACATCAAGCGGGCACGAGGTGTGGTATTCGTCACATGCATCTATACCCGGGTGAGCAAATCCTGCACATGTGGTCCGTTACTAATGGCCTGTGCCACTTGAGATACCTTGATGGGGTGTGCGGACTCCAGTATGTCCTTAATATAAGGGTATACTGGCTAAAGTCTCATTTTAACATCAGTGTGAGGGTTTAGTCAGATTTGGTTGATTGCATCCACCACAAGTGTAAACCTATTCTTGTAATTAGTGCTATTAGTGATGAGCGGCAGGAACAATATTTTAATTGTGATATTTAGTAGAATATTAGTCATATATTCGAGAATTAGCAATATTTTCTTTAATGTGAAAAATCGGCAATGTAATATTTGTGTAATGCACTCTAAATACAGGTGTGTGTCACTATAGCTACATTTCTGCTAGCTGCAAGTTTTCTGAGACTGGAGAAAATGGTTGGCACGGCAGAGCATTACAATAGCTTTATATGCAGATGCTAATATTTTGGCGCAATACGTGCAACTTCACATTTTAACAGGTCTGAGTACTTATTAGTGATTGGTGCACTAAGTATTGTCGTGAACTTGTGACATCACAGCAGTATGCATGTATGTATGTAGCATACATACATACAGCACTATGTATGTAGCATGTATGTATGTATAGACAGCAGAACCTATCAGCTACACTATATCACTATCTAACCTACATTGACTATCTCCCACTAAATATCTGTATTATACACTGCCTGTCCCAAAAAAAAGTCGCCACCCCAAAAAAAAGGTCACACACTCTAATATTTTGTTGGACTGCCTTTAGCTTTAATTGCGGCATGCATTCGCTGTGGCATTTTTTTGATAAGCTTCTGCAATGTCACAATATTTATTTTTATTCAGTGTTGCATTAATTTTTCACCAAGATCTTGCATTGATGATGGTTCATTGAGTCTGACTGCTGCGCAAAGCCTTCTCCAGCACATCCCAAAGATTCTCAATGGGGTTAAGGTCTGGACTCAAATGGTGTATCATGCTCCCTGAACCACTGTTTTGCAATTTGAGCCTGATGAATCCTGGCATTGTCATCTTGGAATATGCCCGTGCCATCAGGGAATAAAAAAATCCATTGATGGAATAACCTGGTCATTTAGTATGTTCAGGTAGTCAGCTGACCTCATTCTTGGAGCACATACTGTTACTAAACCTAGACCTGACCAACTGCAGCAACCCCAGATCATAGCACTGCCCCCACAGGCTTGTACAGTAGGCACTAGGCATGATGGGTGCATCACTTCATCTGCCTCTCTTCTTACCCTGATGCATCAATCACTCTGGAAACAGGGTAAATCTGGACTCATCAGACCACATGACATTCTTCCATTGCTCCATAGCCCAATCTTTATGCTCCCTAGCAAATTGAAGCCCTTTTTTCTGGTTTACCCCACTGATTAGTGTTTTTTTTTTTTTTTTATGGCTACACAGCATGTTCAGTCCCAATCCCTTGAGTTCCCTTCGCATTGTGCGTGTGGAAATGATATTACTTTCACTATTAAACATAGCCCTGAGCTCTACTGTTGTTTTTCATCGATTTGATTTCACCAAACGTTTAAGTAATCACCGATCACGATCATTCAGAATTTTTTTCCCGCCACATTTCTTCCTCGAATATGATGGGTTAAGAACTGTCCAGAGAACATTATTAAAAACTGGAAGGATAGTGGCAACACAATTTTAGTAGTTTCTGCAATCTCCTTAGAAGTTTTCTCTGCTTGATGAATGCCAATGATTTGACCCTTCTCAAACAGACTAACATCTTTTCCACGACCACGAGATGTGTCTTTTCGACATGGTTGTTTAAGAAATGAGAAGCAACTCATTGCACCACTTGGGGTTAAATAACTTATTGACAGCTGAAAGATAATTGCCCATGCAGTAATTATCCAATAGGCGGCTCATAACTACTTGCTTAATTAAATCCAGGCGACTTTACTTTGGACAGGCAGTGTATACTGTATATAAGCTAACTAACTATCGAATCTAATGACACAGGAAAGCACAGAGCACAGCAATAACACTGCTGTCTCTCTCGGATCTGCAAAATACTGCATACAAGGGCTGCTGGGGAGGTTCTTATATAGTAAGGTGTAGGCAACTTTTATACTGGTTGCTAATGATGTTGCTAAGCTCAGACAAAGACATTGCAGCCTTCAAATTAGCCCACAAGCAATCTAGAATATTCAAATTTACGGAAATATATCACTTTATTCTAAATATTCGCAAATCCTCGAAGTGCAAATATTCATGAATAATATTCGGTATTTGAATATTGGAGCCTAACACTATTTGCTATCTGGTGTAGGTTATTCTTGTGGCACTTGTGGTATGCTGCGGGCATCCTCCATTGCAAGAATTATTTGCTGAGGATCGCTATTAGCAACGGACTACATGTGTATGATTTGCTCCCGAGGGTATAGATGCACAACTGTATATGGTGTTGAGCATTTCCTGCCTCTTAAGACCACGTTATTTTGTTATGTATGCCTGGAGTTGTATAAACTCCAAATTTCAATGTGCCTTGATTTCCATCCATAGGCAACATTTAGGTGCACCTGTGAGGCATATTAGTCAGCCTTAGGTGGGACTCACAGCCTCTTCCCTCCTCCCATTGTATGTGTGGTTTCACACTGGTGGCAACTGGGAGCTGTTTGCTGTGAGTCGGACCTTACGCTCCCGTAATTCGCTCACTGGCCCCTGATACTGCCCATACGGCACAGGTAGGTTAGGGTTAGGTCCTGTGCCACTTGAGATACCTTGATGGGGTGTGCACGCTCCAGTATGTCTTTAATATAAAAATATACTGGCTAAAGTCTTATTTTAACATTACTGTGAGGGTTTAGTCAGATTTGGTTGATTACATACACCATAGCATTGCACATATTCTTGTAAATGTTTATTTACAGAATCACACTCAAGTTCAGTGATCTCTTTAGAATGACCCTTGTAAAGGCAGACTGCAAGGTTAGGGATTGGATTTTATACACCTTTTGGGACTGAATGAAACATCTGAAATCAACGATTATGATGATGTGTTTCCCATGATATTTGTCCATATAGTGTATCTTGCAATACAAACACATTTATTTGTAACTATAAAATCTTAGTTGGTTATATTCACTTGGTACTTACCTGTGTGAAAAAACTTCCCTGAAAATCCAAGATTGAAGGTGAAATTTGCAACCTGAGTGCACAGTACTTTTTGAGTGTTTAGTAGTGCCTAGAAGAAAACATAATAAGTAATGTAGTAAACAACAATTTAGAACAACCCAAGTAGTGCTTTGTCTTTTCTATTATGTTAAGTGGACGTTCACACAATGGCTTTTACATAAGAATGTGGCATTGAAAGGGACATGACCCGTTTCAGCATGGCCATTACTTAAACCGTGCGCTCCTCAATCTTCAGTGCTGTCTCCCATTGAGACGTATGGGAGGCAGAAAGGGCTTAGCTACCAGAAGGTTTTTGGTGGAATCTCCGCATGGCTGTCTGCTCTAAAATTCTGCTGTAACAGCCATTGTGTGAACAGCTCCTAATAGTGTGCAATCTTTCCACATTTTATAACTTAAAGTTGTGCCAACATGATATATTGGATAAATAGTTGCAGTAAACTTTAAATTTTCTTTACTAGACTTTAACTTAACTTGAGGTGTAAAGGTGAACAAATCGATTCTAAATGAACCAAATTTTTTACAACAATCTAGCAAATCCAAATCTGTCATTTTATAGATCATTCAACAGCACATAAGGGCAGGACGATAAAGAAGGAGAATCACATCACTGGACAGCTCTCTGGCCAGTGGGTTTTGCCATAATGTCTTGCAGTCAACCTTGGTCAGTCAGGAGGGACTATACTGACAAGTGTCATCAGCACTCTCTAAGATCCTGTCAATTAAATGCTTTCTGTGGTTATATATTGTTGTGATAGGATGTCTGACCGGAAGGGAGAAATTAAATTTTACCTTTACTCACAGACTGCAGCTAATTTAGTATCAATGAGATTTTTTTATTTAATTACTCTGACAGACAGACAGGTTTTAGCTATTAATTCAACAAGAATGGACGGCACTGTGCTTACGTTCAGGTTCGGGTGCACGGTCAGCAGGTCGGATCCCCATCAAATATATAATAAATAGACCGGCACTCCGTGATTTCTTTGCAAAAAAGAAGACTTCTTTATTCGTCACCCATATGTGACGCCTGGCGTCACATATGGGTGACGAATGTGGCGTCACATTCGCCACATATGTGGCGTCACATATGGGTGACAAATAAAGAAGTCTTCTTTTTTGCCAAGAAATCACGGAGTGCCGGTCTATTTATTATTATATAGGTTTTAGCTATTGAGAGGACAGAAGTCTTTGTAGTTTGTCACTGTGTAGCTCAATTAGGCTGGGCCTTTATTTGTGCAAATTGGACCAGGAATTTATTTTAAGGAATATAATAATCTCTAGTTAAGCATCAATTTTTAGTTAATCAATAGTTTGCTGATACTGTTTAACATTAAATATTTAACATATTTGAATTGTATGTTTTACTCAGAGGTTTTTCAATAGAAAACTTACCAGACCATAATAACGGCAGTAAATTCAATATACACCGGAAAGACGGATCCGGCATTTCAATGCATTTTTCTGACTGATTAGGCATTTTTAAGACTGATCAGAATCCTGATCAATCTTACAAATGCCATCAGTTGGCATACGTTTTGCCAGATCCAGAAGGCAGTTTCGGCTACGGAACTGCTTGCCGAATGACCCTGCCGCAAGTGTGAAAGTAGCCTAAGAAGTTATAACTGTCTCTTAATTAAAAAGCATATACAGTCAGGTCCATAAAGATTGGGACATCAACACAATTCTAACTTTTTGGCTCTATACACCACCACAATGGATTTGAAATAAAACAAACAAGATGTGCTTTAACTGCAGACCGTCAGCTTTAATTTGAGGGTATTTACATCCAAATCAGGTGAACGGTGTAGGAATTACAACAGTTTGCATATGTGCCTCCCACTTGTTAAGGGACCAAAAGTAATAGGACAATTGGCTTCTCAGCTGTTCCACGGCCAGGTGTGTGTTATTATCCCAATTACAATGAGCAGATAAAAGGTCCAGAGCTCATTTCAGTTGCATTATTTGCATTTGGAATCTGTTGCTGTCAACTCTCAAAATGAGATCCAAAGAGCTGTCACTATCAGTGAAGCAAGCCCTTATTAGGCTGAAAAAAACACAACAAACCCATCAGAGAGATAGCAAAAAAATTAGGCGTGGCTAAAATAACTGTTTGGAACATTCTTAAAAAGAAAGAATGCACCGGTGAGCTCAGCAACACCAAAAGACCCGGAAGACCACGGAAAACAACTGTGGTGGATGACCGAATAATTATTTCCCTGGTGAAGAGAACACCCTTCACAACAGTTGGCCAGATGAAGAATAATCTCCAGGAGGTAGGTGTATGTGTTTGAAAGTCTTTAGACGGCGCTTCACAGTGCAGATGGACAATGACCCAAAGCATACTGCAAAAGCAACCAAAGAGTTTTTAAAGGGGAAGTTTGGAATGTTATGCAATGGCCAAGTCAATCACCTGACCTGAATCCGATTGAGCATGCATTTTACTTGCTGAAGACAAAACTGAAGGGAAAATGCCCCAAGACCAAGCAGGAACTGAAGACAGTTGCAGTAGATGCCTGGCAGAGCATCACCAGGGATGAAACCCAACGTCTGGTGATGTCTATGCGTTCCAGACTTTAGGCTGTAATTGACTACAAAGGATTTGCAACCAAGTATTAAAAAGTGAAAGTTTGATTTATGATTATTATTCTGTCCCATTACTTTTGGTCGCTTAACAAGTGGGAGGCACATATGCAAACTGTTGCAATTCCTACACCGTTCACCTGATTTGGAATGTAAATACCCTCAAATTAAAGCTGACAGTCTGCAGTTAAAGCACATCTTGTTTGTTTAATTTCAAATCCATTGGAGTGGTGTATAGAGCCAAAAATGTTAGCATGGTGTCGCTGGTCCCAATATTTATGGTCCTGACTGTATTTTATAAGCATAAAATAATAGGGAAAGGAAAAGGGAAGGCAAGCACAGATAGTTATGAAAATCTTAGATCCATTCTCATTGCTAGGGAGATCAGTGCTAAATACAGAAATTAGGTATACTTTTATCTCTTTACTTAAGAGTAGCAATTAGAGTCAACTGTATTGTCACTGTGCGGGTACAATACACAGCCAATAAATAAATAGCATCTAACCTGAGTACAAAAAAGGCATATACATTAAAAGATTAAAAATCATCTCAGAATTCAACAATATTAAAGCCACAGGAAATAAACTCTTCCTTAATCTTTTGGTATGGCACCAATGACACCTACAGTATGCCTGTAGAGTCAAAGGATAATATGAAGAAACAGAATGTATAAACCAAGAATGGCCAACTAGAGTACCAGAGGCCCCCTTTATAGGTCATTGAAGCCTCTCAGGTGTCATCAATATCTGGTTTCCATAATGAACAGGAGCCAAATGGGAAAGTTCAAAATGTGAACATAGTCTGCAATAATCTTCGAAGACTATCATTATAAATCAATCTTACATTCACTGTAATAGAGTTACGTTTCTAGCTCTATAATTCTATCAGATTCAATACTAGACTTTTTCCCTTTATATAGTATATTAGTGTATAATTATTTAAAAGCCTCCCTTATGCATGAAACCATGTCATAGAGATAAAAGAAAAATAGTTTAAAAGAAGGTGCCCAACTAGTTAATACACGATGTGCACTTTGTGATTGTGCTAGCCTATGTGACATGTGTCCACTCTAGGCATGTCTTTAAGAGATAAAAGAAATGTATTTTATTTTTTTCATCAGTATATTACAAATCTATCCAAAAGTGTAAAACATTTACTGTACAATCAAAGTTACTTTTTGTTACAGTATGTTGTCTTTACTGTGATACATATTGCAAAAATTGCAAATAATCTTTACTTAATATATATTTTACTTGTCTCTGGCTCATGAGAGCTGTTTTTCATTCTTTTTTTTTCCCTCTCAGTCTGTAATGGGAGCTCTGCCAAAATATTTAAAGTGCTGTCAATTATCAAGTCTTAAGAAATAATGAATGCCAACTTAGAAAGAACATATGCTTGCATACTTTATAATTTTTTTCATTTTCTAATTTCAAAATAAAACAATATTCAAGCTGTGAAATACTAAAATATATTTAAATACTGTGTATGCATAAGGCAAATTACTGAAGCATTTATCTACAGTGATATCTCTGAAAACAACCACTTCTTTGAGAAGACCACTTCCATCTACACCAAAATTTTCAGTTTCAGATCTTAGATTCCCCTACCTTCTGTGTATATTCGTCTAGCTATCTAATTATCTGTCTGTCTTACAGTGGGCTTATTGCAATGGCTGAAGGTGGGCCCTTACTCATCTACAATGCATGTGTGGTCGTGATTCTGGTATCACTGTCATAATGAACTTACACCATAAATAATCCTGCCCAGAATCTTAAGAAAGGCATAGATTCCATAGAGGCATAACGTGCTGCTACACCGGGGTCTTTGGAGATAGGGCTCCAATATTATTTCTGTCCATCCACATGCTATGGTATGGTAAATATCTTTGTGGGTCTCTTCAGAGAAAATGTATTATTAACAATCAAACTGTAGAAAATTGGACAATGTTATAAACAAATATCAGTTTCTTTTGTCCTTCTTGGCAGAATCAAGCACCATAACGGGGTAACTGGTTTGATCCTAGCTATGGAACCGCATTTTGCTATGGTAATCTTTAAAACCAATCCAGTGAGATGGAAACACATTGGAAATTATTTTACAATACATTTACATTAGTAATATATACAATTAAATAGTATAAATACATCACATAATTCAATTCTATTTCTGAATGCTATAAAATACTGTATGTGATTTTTATGAGCTTGTACACAAAATGTGTAAAAAAAAAGAGGTAATTTGGCTAGTGTAAAATAAACTCCCTTCTGCTAGTAGGCAGTTTATATATGGTAGTTGAGTGAGGCTATTAGATACTTTTTTGGATTAAATGGATCAAATTAGCTTCTTTCAGATTGCATCTTAAGAAGGCTGAGGAATTTTCTCACCCAATATTTACAGTCGTCAGGTCCATAAATATTGGAACATGGACACAATTCTAACATTTTTGGCTCTATACACCACCACAATGGATTTGAAATAAAACAAACAACTGCAGACTGTCAGCTTTAATTTGAGGGTATTTACATCCAAATCAGGTGAATGGTGTAGGAATTACAACAGTTTGCATATGTGCCTCCCACTTGTTAAGGGACCAAAAGTAATGGGACAGAATAATAATCATAAATCAAACTTTCATTTTTTTATACTTGGTTGCAAATACTTTGCATTCAATTACAGCCTTAAGTCTGGAATATGTAGACATCACCAGACGCTGGGTTTCATCCCTTGTGATGCTCTGCCAGGCCTCTACTGCAACTGTCTTCAGTTCCTGCTTGTTCCTGGGGCATTTTCCCTTCAGTTTTGTCTTCAGCAAGTGAAATGCATGCTCAATCGGATTTAGGTAAGGTGATTGACTTGGCCATTGCATAACATTCCACTTCTTTCCCTTAAAAAAACTCTTTGATTGCTATTGCAGTATGCTTTGGGACATTGTCCATCTGCACTGTGAAGCGCCGTCCAAAGAGTCCTGAAGCATTTGGCTGAATATGAGAAGATAATATTGCCCAAAACACTTCAGAATTCATCCTGCTGCTCTTGTCAGCAGTCACATCATCAATAAATACAAGAGAACTAGTTCAATTGGCAGCCATACATGCCCACACCATGATGCTACCACCACCATGCTTCACTGATGTGATGGTATGCTTAGGATCATGAGCAGTTCCTTTCCTTCTCCATACTCTTCTCTTCCCATCACTCTGGTACAAGTTTATCTTGGTCTTATCTGTTCTTAGGATGTTGTTCCAGAACTGTGAAGGCTTTCTTAGATGTTGTTTGGCAAACTCTAATCTGGCCTTCCTGTTTTTGAGGCTCACCAATGGTTTACATCTTGTGGTGAACCCTCTGTATTCACTCTGGTGAAGTCTTCTCTTGATTGTTGACTTTGACACACATACACCTACTTCCTGGAGTGTGTTCTTGATCTGGCCAACTGTTGTGAAGGGTGTTTTCTTCACCAGGGAAATAATTATTCGGTCATCCACCACAGTTGTTTTTCGTGGTCTTCCGGGTCTTTTGGTGTTGCTGAGCTCACCAGTGCGTTCCTTCTTTTTAAGAATGTTCCAAACAGTTGTTTTGGCCATGCCTTCAGTTTTTGCTATCTCTCAGATTTTTTTCTTCACCCTAATTATGGCTTGATTCACTGATTGTGACAGCTGTGTGGGGGTTCATCTTGACAGTTAACAGCAACAGATTACAAATACAAATAGCACACTTGAAATGAGCTCTGGACCTTTTATCTGCTCATTGTAATTGAGAAAATAAGGGAATTGCACACATCTGGCCATGGAACAGCTGAAAAGCCAATTGTCCCATTACTTTTGGTCCCTTAACAAGTGGGAGGCACATATGCAAGCTGTTGTAATTCCCATACCGTTCTCCTGATTTGGATGTAAATACCCTCAAATTAAAGCTGACAGCATATCTTGTTCCTTTCATTTCAAATCCATTGAGGCGGTGTATAGAGCCAAAAATGTTAGAATTGTGTCAATGTCCCAATATTTATGGACCTGACTGTAAGTGCTAAAATAGAAACTAACACAGAGACTGCTGGTTAAGTAACTGCTTAATTTATATCTAGACTGCCCAGGGCTGTTGTATAGTGTCTTCCATATACTACAAGGCAAGGTAGCAGAATCTGCTGTCTCCAATAATAGTCTATAGACAGACTTTATTCAAGCTAGTCTTCACCCACCAGGTCAGAAAAAATAAAAATTGTGCAGATAGAAAAAACTTATCTAATGGGCCGAAATCATGCTCCTCCTCATGTACATCCACATGACAGCTTATTCAGAAAAATCATCTAAAATGACAGTTATATTTTAAATGGAAATATCAAAATATACTCTCACTTGGTAGAGTACATTTCTAAAAGATTCCTAGTTGTACCCATAATTGTAACCCTTTTAAAATATGTATTTTTCCTTATTGGGGCAGATGAATTAATACTGTCCTAAACTTAGACATAAAAAACACGACAACAGGCAGAAAAACACCACAGGCAGAAATATGTGTTATGTGATCATTTTGGTGTATCTTGTTAGAGACTATATGTAAGATCGTTTCTCTTACTTACTCCATCTTTTGGATAACCAACCTTATATCAATATTTTGCACCAAAATAATAATACATCCAATTTATAAATCTGTCTTTATTTCATTCCCACTTAGCCATGCACACTCTCCTACACACTTTTTAAAACTGTATAATGAGGCATGAAAAGGTGTCTAAAACAAATAATATGTTTGGAGCAGGACATGTACACCAGCTTTTTGGGACAATTCAAGCCATAATTCTGGTTTAGTAGGTCTCCTCTATCTATTATACCAAACTTGTGTTTTATCTTATTGGAGCAATTCTGTAATGTAAAACCATACTTCATTCATTATATTCAACACTGGGAACTAACAACTATGCAATAAATATATAGACAATGTTCAGTATTGATTCTATTAAAATGATTCATATTTGTACATGAAATGTATTTTATAAGTCATGGCCATAAAGTGTCACAATCAGTGTGGGGGGAAAAACTCCACACTGAACACAGGAGGGAAGGGGAACAGTAACTGACTACCTATCAATATGAGTAGACCTTGAAGGAAGGAATATTCAGATGCAGGATACCTACGCCCTGATTTCCCTAAAATGCCCTGGAATAAGTATAGGACCAGAGAAAACCTATTCCTCCCCAGATGGACAATTGTAAGTCTCTGTCTCAGGCCCAGATACAACAACAGGGAATATCACAAATACAAAAAAAGGAGACATAACTTCTGTAGAGATGGAAGAACAGGAACACTAGAGAGGATCTCACACCAGCCCAGCCAAACCCAAATAAAGCTATCAACCGCATAGTCAGAAGGGTGGGATTAGACCATAAAGGGTATAAGTAATGACCACTGAGCAACAGCTTAGAAAAAGGAAGTGGTCATTAACCCTATCAACACTGAATAAAGAGAAATCAAGGAGGCTGTTAGATTCCTCCACGCTCAGCCAATCTCCTTGATTTCCTGACATCAAGGAACTGTGACATAAAGGTCTTGTATAGTAGAAAAGGAAATATAATTAAAGGGTATGTGTAACTGTACATTTAATATACTTTGTGCTTCTCTGCATTGACTATTAGAGAAGGGTTTCCACATTGCAGCAACTAATGTTTTTGATTATTATTATTATTCTTATACCAAAGTGTACAAACGTGTCTTATGTTAGCCACTTTCCATCCACAGAATTACCATATATATTGTATGTGGTAATAGCTGTCACCCTATCAGCACCCTTAACAAAAGCCACCATGACCACCATGGCCAAATTCTAACAAAGGCCCAGAACTACAAGGGAGGAGCTGATCAATGTCATGAAGAGAGCTGTGACCACAGTTTAAAAGGTCACTGTCGGTAGAACACTACTCCGTCATGGTTTCAAATCATGCATTGCAGGGAAGGTTCCCCTGCTCAAGTCATCACATGTCTAGGTCCGTCTGAAGTTTGCCAATGGCCATCTGGATGATCCAGAGTAGGCATGGAAGAAAGTGATGTGGTCAGATGAGACCAAAGTAAAACTTATTGGTCTAAACTTGACTTGTCGTGTTTGGAGGAAAAAGAAGGATGAGTTGAATCCCAAGAACACCATTCCTACTGTGAAGCATGGGTGGTAACATCATGCTTTGGGGGTGCTTTTCTGCAAAGGGGAGAGGACGACTGCACCGTATTAAGGAGAGGATGAATGGGGCCATTTATTGTGAGATTTTGAGCAACAACCTCCTTCCCTCAGTCAGAGCATTGAAGATGGGTCGTGGCTGGGTCTTCCAACATGACAACAACCCGAAGCACACAGCCAGGATAACCAAGAAGCCTAGCCAGTCTCCAGACCTAAATCCAATAGAACATCTTTGGAGGGAGCTGAAACTCTGTGTTGCTCAGCGACAGCCCCGAAACCTGACAGATCTAGAGTAGATCTGTGTGGAGGAGTGGGCCAAAATCCCTGTTGCAGTGTGTGCAAACCTGGTCAAGAACTACAGGAAACGTTTGACCTCTGTATAGCAAACAAAGGCTTTTGTACCAAATATTAACACTGATTTTCTCAGGTATTCAAATACTTATGTTCAGCAGTGCAAGACAAATACATTCTTTAAAAATCATACAATGTGTTTTCCATATTTTTTTATTTTTTTATTCTGTCTCTCAGAGTGGGAATGCACCTATAATGTTTATTTCAGACTCCTCCATGATTTCTAAATGGAATAACTTGCAAAATCGCAGGGTGTTCAAATATTTCTGTTCCTCAGCTGTACGGATGTAGTAGAGTTAACACTCGTGATTTATGAGACATGTTATCTAAACTAAATGCGTTAAGCAAACACCTTCAATTGCTTTTTAATGGCTTTTGTCTCAAGATAACGCGATGAGTTAAGAAATTTGAGTTAAGCGCTTGAGTGCTAACCCTGCTACTTCTGTATGTCAACAGAAAAAATAAAAAAAGGAAAAGTAAATGATGGCTCCCTAATAAAATAAACAATAAAAAATTTGCCAAAGTATACTTGTTCATGATGTACGGCGCTGTGGTAAGCCAAACAAAGAAGGCTGCGGCACTCGCAGGAGCACTGGTAATTTCTCAAACAGCTGATCGGCGTGGGTCTCGGGAGTCGGAACACCATCAACCAGATACTGATGACCTATACTGAGCATAGGTCATCAGTTGTAAAATCTTGTAAAATCCTTTTAAGGGCTCCTTCACACTTGCGGCAGGACGGATCTGGCAGGCTGGTCTCCCTGCCGGATCCGTCCTTCCGCTGTTTCGCCGGACCGCCGCTCCATCCCTATTGACTATAATGGAGACGGGGGCTGAGCTCCTGCGCAGCACGGCGGTGCACGGCGAAAGCCGACAGACTAAAAAGTCGGACATGCAGGACTTTTTAGTCCAGCGGCTTTTGCCGTGCTGCGCCGGAGCTCAGCCCCCGTCCCCATTATAGTCAAAAGGGAAGGAGCGGCGGTCCGGCGGCGCGGCGAAACAGCGGAAGGACGGATTCGACAGGGAGACCAGGCTGCCGGATCCGTCCTGCCGCAAGTGTGAAGGAGCCCTAAAGCATATCATTTTGAAATGATGCCTCATGTGACCTTGCACAAACAACACAAAAATGATGCATTCATTTCCTTTGTAAATTTGTCAAGACCTAATCTTTTTAAAGAAAAGCGCCACTTTTAAATCCAGGCTAGAAAATGTTCTAAGTGTCTGGTTTTGGTAACTTTGCAATGTTTAATATCACATACTAACAGAACTTTGTTTCCATCCTGAATTACAAAAATGTATAAAGACTGATTAAATTTTCATTTTCATGGCAAGTGTTGGTCTACCATTAATTTTAATAAATGCATAGAGCAATGTGAAAATACTAACTCAAAGGAATTGCTTTCATACCTATGTGTAAGCAGAGGGGAAACAATTGGGCACATTGGTGTATTTGATTACATGTTAATGTGTATTTGATACACTTCGGGTCCAATGATTAGGGAGATTTATAAGCCTTAGCTTGCTAAGGGTGTCTGACAAGTAGGCTAAAACATACTTCAAATATTTTATTAATTAGAAAGCTTATAAAATGTTGAAATATGGAATACCACACTAACACTTTAATGAATGCAGTTACTGAATCATTTCATTGCTTAATATTTAGATTCTACAGTCTGAATAAAACACTTAAAGATAATTGCTTATGATGGTTCAGTAAAAGGTGGCTTTAATATTTTATTAATTACCCTTTGCTCTGTCACTTAAGGGTTTTAGCATGTCATGTCGAAGATGTCATTTTATCTACTGTGTAAACGCTGCATATTAATCCATGTCCTTACTTGTTTGTGGGTCAAGATGGCTTGTCTGTATTTCTCTTAATTGGTGAATCTATTTCATCGGATTGATCTTTTGTAACAATGTTGTGGCTAATTATGGCAGAACTCTTCATTTGCATTCTATATTTTCTAGGGCTATTCCTCTGCAAACATTTCATGTCTAATAGAAAGTAATTTACCCTTCTTTATTAAGTGCATTAAAACTTCATGCCTTGGCTATCACTGACAATACATATTCGATTCTTCTCAAATTGAATGTGCCAAGACATTTTGCGGTGCCATATTAGTTTTATTTATGTGCCATGCTCCAAATTGTTAGCTGCTAATGAGACTTCAGCACTTACTGCTCTAGGGCCAAACGCTAACCTCATTTTAATGAGTTCATTATTTGCTGTCTTCAGAATGAAGGACAACAAATTTTCCTTTTAATTAAAGGTCAGACGAACTCTGGGTTAGGAAAGTGAGCAGGTTACTAGCACTTAAGGAAAGCAGAGTTATGTCTCTTCTGTCAAAAAATTGCCTATTTTCTGTATTAAAGTAGACATTTTAAAATCTATGATCCCTCTGAGACCTGCAGGTTTACACCTTGCTGCAATCACAAGATGTTGTGACAACTCTTATCTTGTAGCCATCATTAATACGCTTTGGTTTTTTGGTTTAAATTTAATGATAAAGTAAATAGTTCTTACATTTTAAGAAACATGTCAAAGTAGCATTTTATTTTAGCAATAATTGAAAGCCCTTGGGTGCTCTGAATAGGAAATTAGAAGAATATAATGAGTAGCTTAGTATTGCGCAGTGTTATATCTTCTCTCGGTGCTGCACAAAAGTTTAAAGTTACTTCGATTTACAGAGAAGCAATTAGTACTACCAAGACTTGCTGTGTAAAAGAACTTAGAGAACTGCTCTTATAAGGTAAACTAATACTAATTCTTTTAGTATATTTCATTGGTCTACCTTGCTTATTTATACCCATATTTTTATCTTGGAGGGCTACCTCTCAGATGACAAGTATTCACGTGAGTAAAAGTGAGAAAATTAAGTGAACATATGCACTGCTAAAAGGTCATACAAACATATATTAGTAGTAATAATTCACAACAACTGGACTTAAATTTTCTCTTGAAGATGTTTCTCTATTAATGGGTTTCTGTCACCTGAAAATGGATATTAAGCTGCCTGACATTAGCAATGTGTTAATGTCAACTGAACATAACTATATTACTGCCATCTCACTGCCTGCCTTGTTATTGAGAAAAACAAACTTTTAGAATATGCTAATTAGCCTCTAGGAGCAGGGGGGGCGTTGCCCCTGCTCCTAGAGACTTAGTTTTCCGACCTCTGGCCACGCCCTGCTACACTAGATTGACATGGGCAGGCATCGTTGGTCTCCTACCTCCAACCTTGTCTGCAGTGTAAATCTTGCGCCATTCAGTATAGTTATGTTCATCTGACATTAGCACATCGCTGGTGGGTGGACACATCCTTTCATTTTCTTCCTTTTGTATTGGTAATGCAGGACATTGTGAGTACTAAAGTAATTCTGCACAAAGCACCAGCTAACCAAAGGCTGCACTGTTTTGCAGATGGATTGATTACTGCTTCCCATCCTGCAACTGTACACACACAGAATGCACACTTTTGTTCTTTCTGTTATTTCATAGGAACACTCGTTAGCGATTATCTGGTAGTGCAAAGGTACCGCTGATTACCCAATAAACAATCAAAACACTAGTGCATCTGGTAATCAAATTGTATGAGCGTACACAAAAATTTTTGTTTGCCGGTATCAGATCATGCTGCAATATTTTTCTGTCAGTGTCCAAAAAGCTACATCACATTATTATCAAGATTTTCATCTCACATTTTTCCTAGATAAGCATTGCTGTTTATTAATGCTTTGCATTTCTTTTTTATTCAAGGAGTACATAGTTTTAGTGTTATAAATTGTCTTTAAAGAAAGATGAGTAATGTTTAATGACTAGTGTTGATTGAGCACCGAAGTGCTCGAGTAGAACACTTTGCGAGAACAATGAAAGTCAATGGGAGAACCCGAGGATTAAACTAGTCACCCCCTGCTCTGAAGAGGGGAGGGTGTAGGGACTCTAGTTCGGCTTGGAAGTCTCTGCTCTAACTCCATATATAGCTATGTCCATATATGGAGTCAGTGCTTGGGGACACCCCAGTGTATTTAAATCTAATTTAACCTGTCTTTCAGAAAAGTTTCTGCCAGGATTCCAACTCACGACCTTTTGTATTAGAGGCAAAGGCACTTAACAACTCTGCTATAATAGCTGCAAAGGCAGTTACTTAAAAAAATATATATATAAAAACAAATTAGACTTCTACTGTGCTGTACTTTTACTGAGACCTATACAGTAGAAGTCTCATAGTTTATTTTATTTTTTAAAGTGATTGGCTATGCAGCTATATGGTGTAATGGTTAAAGTTCTGGGCTGTGCTGCAGAAGCTGTGAGTTCAAATCCTGTTACAATAGTTTTTACAAATAGAGGCTAAACTTAACATAACCACTTCCCATTTGGGCCATTTGTCCCCTTCCTGACCAGGCCTAATTTTGCAAATCTGACATTTCTCACTTTATGTGGTAATAACTTTGGAACGCCTTTACTTATCCAAGTCATTCAGAGAATGTTTTCTCGTGACACATTGTACTTCATGATAGTCATAAATTTGAGTCAATACATTTTACCTTTATTTATGAAAAAATCCCAAATTTTCTAAACATTTTGGAAAATTCACAATTTTCTACATTTCAATTTCTCCGCTTTTAAAACAGAAAGTGATACCTCATAAAATATTTATTACTTAACATTCCCCATAAGTCTACTTTATGTGTGCATCATTTTGGAAATGTCATTTTATTTTTTTAGGACGTTAGAAGGCTTAGAAGTTTAGAAGCAATTCTTCAAATTTTTAAGAAAATTGCCAAAACCCACTTTTTAAGGACCAGTTCAGGTCTGAAATCACTTTGTGGGGCCTACATAGTGGATACCCCCATAAATGACCCCATTGTAGAAACTACACCCGTCAAGTTACTTAAAACCGATTTTACAAACTTTGTTAACCCTTTAGGCGTTCCACAAGAATTAAAGGAAAATAGAGATCACATTTTTTTATTTCACTTTTTTGGCAGATTTTTCATTTTATTCCAATTTTTTCTTTAACACATCGATGGTTAATAGCCAAACAAAACTCAATATTTATTACCCAGATTCTGCAAAATACAGAAACACCCCACATGTGCTCATAAACTGCTGTATGGGCACACGGCAGGGTGCAGAAGAAAAGGAACTTCACATGGTTTTTAAATGCCATGTCACATTTAAAGCCCCCTTGATGCACCCTTACAGGAGAAACTCCCAAAAAGTGATCCCATTTTGGAAACTAGGGGATAAGGTGCCAGTTTTATTGGAACTATTTTTGGGTACATAGGATTTTTTGATCATTCATTATAACACTTTATGGGGCAAGGTGACCCAAAAATTGGTTGTTTTAGCACAGTTTTTATTTATTTATTTATTAATTTTTACAGCGTTCACCTGAGGGGTTCGGTCAAGTGACATTTTTATAGAGCAGATTGTTATGGACGTGGCAATACTTAATATGTATACTTTTTCTTATTTATTAAAGTTTTACACAATAATAGCATTTTTGAAACAAAAAAATAATGTTTTAATGTGTCCATGTTCTGAGAGCTATAGTTTTTTAAATTTTTTGAGAGATTTTCTTATGTAGGGGCTCATTATTTGCGGCATGAGGTGACGGTTTTATTGGTATGATTTTGTGGGACATATGCCTTTTTGATCACTTGGTGCTGCACTTTTTGTTATGTAAAGGTGACAAAAATTGCTTGTTTTGACACATTTTTTTTTATGGTGTTCACCCAAGGGGTTAGATCATGTGATATTTTTATAGAACAGTTTTTTATGGACGCGGCAATACCTAATATGAATACTTTTCTTTATTTATTTCACTTTAACACAATAATAGCATTTTTGAAAAAATGTTTTAGTGTCTCCATGTTCTAAGAGCTATATATATTTTTTTTTTTTAGAGATTTTCTTATGTAGGGGCTCATTTTTTGCGGGATGAGGTGACGGTTTTATTTGTACCATTTTGTGGGACATACACCTTTTTGATCAATTGGTGTTGCACTTTTTGAGATGTAAGGTGACAAAAATGGCTTTTTTGACAGTTATTTTTTTTTAATGGTGTTTATTGGACTGGGTTGATTATGTGATATATTTATAGAGCTGACCGTCACAGACGCGGATGGATATATCACATATGTCTATTTTATTTTATTTTTTCCACTTTTAACATTTTTTTATTCCTTACTTGGGGATTTTTTTATTTTTTTTTACATGTGAAACCTTTTTTTTATTTTATTTTTTTAACACTTTTTTATTTTTTATTTAACACTTTTCATCCTCCATAAGGTCATACAAGACCTCTGGGGGACATTTACTTCACTTTTTTTTTATTTATTTTTTGTTTACACTGTTTATTTCTCCTGTAACTGAGGCTGACATAGTAGCCCCAGTTACAGGAGAAATGCACCCCCTAGAGAGGCTGTACAGCGCAATACAGAGCTGTACAGTCTCAGTGCAGGGCTGATCGAGGTCTGTGAAAGTGCTCACACAGCTCCTGCACTCTCTGGTCCCGGCGGTCATGACCACTCGGTGAGCGCTGTGTATGCAGCGATCCAGAAGGCAGGGACACCTGGGCACTGTCCCTGCCTTCTCTCTAGGTTGCCCTGCTGTCGCTGACAGCAGGCAACCCGATCAGCAGCTGCACGATTAGCGTGCAGCTGCAGTTTCTGAACGGACGTTCTGGAACGACCATTCAGAAATAGAGAGCCACCTCCTGGACGTTTATAGTCTATGGGCAGACGACAGGTGGTTAAACATATATATATATATATATATATATATATATATAAGTTTTTATTTACACATATATATTTAGAATATATATGTAAATATATTATGGCTAAAACATCAGTAGTAGTTTCCCACATATTATGCTTTTATATATATCATAAGTATGATTTTATCTATATATATTTTTTTCTAATGATTACACATTTATTTTGTGCCATACATTTTTTACAATTACAAAAAATAAATCTAAAATATATAAATCTAATTTAACCTCTATTTCTGAAAAAGTTTGTGACAGGATTTGAACGTACAGCTTCTGCATCATAGCCCAGAACTTTAGCCACTACACTATATAGCTGCATAGCCAGTCACTATAAAAAATAAATAAAATATAGACTTTTACTGAAGAGGAATACTTACTAATAGTCTACTTACTAATGACTGGCTATGCAGCTATATACTGTAATGGTTTAAGTTGTGGGCTGTGATGTAGAAGCCGTGAGTTCAAATCCTGTCACAAACTTTTTCAGAAATAGAGGCTAAACTTAATTTAAACATATACAGTTGCAAGAAAAAGTATGTGAACCCTTTGGAATGATATGGATTTCTGCACAAATTGGTCATAAAATGTGATCTGATCTTCATCTAAGTCACAACAATAGACAGTCACAGTCTGCTTAAACTAATAACACACAACGAATTAAATGTTACCATGTTTTTATTGAACACACCATGTAAACATTTACAGTGCAGGTGGAAAAAGTATGTGAACCCCTAGACTAATGACATCTCCAAGAGCTAATTAGAGTTAGGTGTCAGCCAACTGGAGTCCAATCAATGAGATGAGATTGGAGGTGTTGGTTACAGATGCACTGCCCTATAAAAAACACACAACCAGTTCTGGGTTTGCTTTTCACAAGAAGCATTGCCTGATGTGAATGATTCCTCGCACAAAAGATCTCTCAGAAAACCTACGATTAAGAATTGTTGACTTACATAAAGCTGGAAGGGGTTATAAAAGTATCTCCAAAAGCCTTGCTGTTCATCAGTCCACGGTAAGACAAATTGTCTATAAATGAAGAAAGTTCAGCACTGCTGCTACTCTCCCTAGGAGTGGCTGTCCTGTAAAGATGTCTGCAAGAGCACAGGGAAGACTGCTCAATGAGGTGAAGAAGAATCCTAGAGTGTCAGCTAAAGACTTACAAAAGTCTCTGGCATATGCTAACATCCCTGTTAGCGAATCTACGATACGTAAAACACTAAACAAGAATGGATTTCATAGGAGGATACCACAGAGGAAGCCACTGCTGTCCAAAAAAAAACATTGCTGCATGTTTACAGTTTGCACAAGAGCACCTGGATGTTCCACAGCAGTACTGGCAAAATATTCTGTGGACAGATGAAACCAAAGTTGAGTTGTTTGGAAGAAACACACAACACTATGGGTGGAGAAAAAGAGGCACAGCACACCAACATCAAAACCTCATCCCAACTGTGAAGTATGGTGGTGGGGGCATCATGGTTTGGGGCTGCTTTGCTGTGTCAGGGCCTCGACGGATTGCTATCATCGAAGGAAAAATTAATTCCCAAGTTTATCAAGACATTTTGCAGGAGAACTTAAGGCCATCTGTCCACCAGCTGAAGCTCAACAGAAGATGGGTGTTGCAACAGGACAACGACCCAAAGCATAGAAGAAAATTAACAACAGAATGGCTTAAACAGAAGAAAATACGCCTTCTGGAGTGGCCCAGTTAGAGTCCTGACCTCAACCCGATTGAGATGCTGTGGCATGACCTCAAGAAAGCGATTCACACCAGACATCCCAAGAATATTGCTGAACTAAAACAGTTCTGTAAAGAGGAATGGTCAAGAATTACTCCTGAACGTTGTGCACGTCTGATCTGCAACTACAGGAAACGTTTGGTGGAAACGTTTGGTTGAAGTTATTGCTGCCAAAGGAGGTTAAACCAGTTATTACATCCAAGGGTTCACATACTATTGCTGTGTGTGCGCCTTCATCATAGTACACTAACCTCTCCGACTTCAGAAGTAATGTCACTATATAATATCGTGCTCTAGTCTAAGTTCTGCCCCATTGTAGTACACCACAGATGAAGATTAACAATAGGGTCCCTGTTCTATTGTTTCACTATGATCTGTTAACTAACTGATCAATTAGGACCCTACCTACCGCTAAGCTCAAGTCTGGCTGGTAACTGCTACCCTAACGCTACGCATTTCAAAGACCCTGTTGCAGGCTTTTCATCAGGAGTATTAACGAGTATGCGGTTATAGTAATATCATTGTAGCCAAGCAGTAGGGACAAGGGTCAGGAGGGAGGCTTGGCTGAGACGGCCAATCAGCATAGAGGGGCTCCAGAACGGTTAGTGCAGTCCCTTGGGCTCCTTAACAGGCTGATTTACATACATATAAAATAATTTTTTACACTTAATAAAACCACTGTGAGATATGGGACAAGTATATTGCAGACATGCTAGCGGCGATCTAGTCGTGCATGTCCGCATCTCTATAGGGTAAAAAGGGGTGACAGAATCCCTTTAAGAATGCCCCAGTGGTGACTAAGCAGGTCCTTCACTAGTGAATGTCCCGCATCGTAGGTCCCTATGATTCTTAATTTCTCCTTTTCCTGGTCCCTTTGTTTGAGAAGAAGATTTTTTCTTTCCCAACAGCAAGCATGATGATAAGCATTATTAAGGACCTTCTCTGGGTACCCACTGGTTTTAAATCTGCGTCTGAGGTTGTCTGCTGCCTGTTTGAAATCAGCGGTATTTGAGTAGTTACGCCTTACTCTCTGGTATTGGCCCTTAGGGATCCCTCTATGTAACGCCAAGGGATGCCAACTTCCCCACTGTAGGAGATTGTTTGAGGCCGTGGGTTTTCTAAAAATCCTACTGGACAAACGATTATCCACTCCTCTCGTGATGTGGTCATGATCAATAGTGGATGTGAAGAATAGTCCCCAGTCATTGATATTAGGATGTAGATGAAGGAGTTGAATTGTTCTTTGTTCCCCTTCCACAGAATAAGCACATTGTCAACTAATCTGAGCCAGAGCTGGATACAGGATTACCATTCTTCACATGTCTCACCAAGGACTACCTCTTTCTTCCACCAGCTTAGGTAGAGGTTGGCAAAAGTAGGGGAACATAACATATTTATGTTTAATGGCAGAATCTTCTGCCAGCTCAGGGGGGTGGCAATGGGCAGTCCCTGTGCCCCTACTTTTGCCAACCTCTACTTAGGCTGGTGGGAGAAAGAGGTGCCTACTGGTTGTTTATTACATACCTACATACTATACTCATGCTGCATACCTACCCACCTCCCTTGAGTTTAAAGGGATTCATCATTTTTAATTTAAACGCTAATAAAGATTTGTTATTTTAGCTTTAATACTGTCCATTATAGTAAATGACTGTGTATCTAACTTAGACGGTAAACATCCCTATCAGTATTTTCTGTGATTTATTTATATATATCAGAAGTATGATTTTATCTATGTGTGTGTGTGTGTGTGTGTGTGTGTGTGTGTATATATATATATATATATATATACAGACGTGGACAAAATTGTTGGTACCCTTTGGTCAATGAAAGAAAAAGTCACAATGGTCACAGAAATAACTTTAATCTGACAAAAGTAATAATAAATTAAAATTCTATAAATGTTAACCAATGAAAGTCAGACATTGTTTTTCAACCATGCTTCAACAGAATTATGTAAAAAAATAAACTCATGAAACAGGCATGGACAAAAATGATGGTACCCCTAACTTAATATTTTGTTGCGCAACCTTTTGAGGCAATCACTGCAATCAAACGCTTCCTGTAACTGTCAATGAGACATCTGCACCTCTCAGCAGGTATTTTGGCCCACTCCTCATGAGCAAACTGCTCCAGTTGTGTCCGGTTTGAAGGGTGCCTTTTCCAGACTGCATGTTTCAGCTCCTTCCAAAGATGCTCAATAGGATTGAGGTCAGGGCTCATAGAAGGCCACTTTAGAATAGTCCAATTTTTTCCTCTTAGCCATTCTTGGGTGTTTTTAGCGGTGTGTTTTGGGTCATTGTCCTGTTGCAAGACCCATGACCTGCGACTGAGACCAAGCTTTCTGACACTGGCTAGTACATTTCTCTCTAGAATTCCTTGATAGTCTTGAGATTTCATTGTACCCTGCACAGATTCAAGACACCCTGTGCCAGACGCAGCAAAGCAGCCCCAGAACATAACAGAGCCTCCTCCATGTTTCACAGTAGGGACAGTGTTCTTTTCTTGATATGCTTCATTTTTTCGTCTGTGAACATACAGCTGATGTGCCTTGGCAAAAACTTCGATTTTTGTCTCATCTGTCCACAGGACATTCTCCCAGAAGCTTTGTGGCTTGTCAACATGTAGTTTGGCATATTCCAGTCTTGCTTTTTTATGATTCGTTTTCAACAATGGTGTCCTCCTTGGTCGTCTCCCATGTAGTCCACTTTGGCTCAAACAACGACGGATGGTGCGATCTGACACTGATGTTCCTTGAGCATGAAGTTCACCTTGAATCTCTTTAGAAGTCTTTCTAGGCTCTTTTGTTACCATTCGGATTATCCGTCTCTTAGATTTGTCATCAATTTTCCTCCTGCGGCCACGTCCAGGGAGGTTGGCTACAGTCCCATGGATCTTAAACTTATGAATAATATGTGCAACTGTACTCACAGGAACATCTAGTTGCTTGGAGATGGTCTTATAGCCTTTACCTTTAACATGCTTGTCTATAATTTTCTTTCTGATCTCTTGAGACAGCTCTTTCCTTTGCTTCCTCTGGTCCATGTCGAGTGTGGTACACACCATATCACCAAACAACACAGTGATTACCTGGAGCCATATATATAGGCCCAATGGCTGATTACAAGGTTGTAGACACCTGTGATGCTAATTAGTGGACACACCTTGAATTAACATGTCCCTTTGGTCACATTATGTTCTGTGTTTTCTAGGGGTACCATCATTTTTGTCCATGCCTGTTTCATGAGTTTATTTTTTTACATAATTCTGTTGAAGCATGGTTGAAAAACAATGTCTGACTTTCATTGGTTAACATTTATAGAATTTTAATTTATTATTACTTTTGTCAGATTAAAGTTATTTCTGTGACCATTGTGACTTTTTCTTTCATTGACCAAAGGGTACCAACAATTTTGTCCACGTCTGTATATATATATAATTGATATATAATATTTATAATTGATAAACTCCACAGCACATCCAGAAGTAGAAAAAGTACCAAAAATGTTTATTTACCAGACATACAGCAACGTTTCAATCCTCTCAATGGGATCTTTCTCAAACAATGGTTATCACCATTTGCTTGAGAAAGATCCCATTGAGAGGATTGAGACATTGCTGTATGTCTGGTGAATAAACATTTTTGTAACTTTTTCTACTTCTGGATGTGCTGTAGAGTTTATCAATTTTTGTAAGTAAAGTGGGTGGATCGCCCCCACAGCCGCTGGCAGTGGTTGCTCTCTCTCTCTCTCTCTCTCTCTCTCTCTCTGTATATATATATATATATATATATATATATATATATATAATATATTTCTAGTAATTACACATTTGTTTTGTGCCATACATTTTTTACAATTACCCAAAAATATATAAAATGTATAAATCTAATTTAACCTCTATTTCTGAAAAAGTTTGCAACGGGATTTGAACTCACAGCTTCTGCATCAGAGCTCAGAACTTTAGCCACTACACTATATAGCTGCATAGCCAGTAACTTGAAAAAAATAAAATAGGAGACATCTACTGTATAGGTCTCAGTGGAAGTACAGTACAGTAGAAGTCTCTTTTTTTTAAGTAACTGGCTATACAGCTATTATAGCTGAGTGGTTAAGTGCCTTGCCTCTAATGCAGAAGTTTTAGTTCAAATCCCAGCAGAAACTTTTCTGAAATACAGGCTAAATTAGATTTAAATACACTGGGGTGTCCACAAGCACCGACTCCATATATCAGGCATTGCCAACCTGCGGCTCTCCAGCTGTTGTAAAAACTACAACTCCCACCATGCCCTTCTGTAGGCTGATAGCTGTAGACTGTCCGGGCATGATGGGAGTTGTAGTTTTGCAACAGCTGGAGAGGCTCAGGTTGGCCATCCCTGCCATATATGGACATAGCTATAGATGGAGTCAGAGCAGGGACTGCTAAGCCGTGGACTCACACTGAGGGATTCCCTCACTGTACAGTGATCTTTTGCATAGAAATAGAGGCTAAATTAGATTTAAATACGCTGACTTGAGCACACGCGGTGTTCGGTCAAACTCCGCCATGTGCCGATCATAGCGATGCTCGAGCCGAACTGGTGTTCGGCCGAGCATGCTCACTCAACACTAATAATGACTGTAAGCACCATTATTTTGTTTCATGAAATCTGCTTTATTACTGTGTGAGTTGTTTCAGCAGAGAAATTACAAATGTCTTGTGTTTTGTTTCTAATCTATAATTGAGAACATTCGGCCCACATATTAATTTGTGACTTCTATTTTATGTAAAGTATAGATTTCTTCACAATATAAGTGCTCATAATAAGCGTCTCACACAGTATCGCCACACAAGGTCATAAATAGGACAATGGTCATGGTTGCTTCTGCAATTTACTCACATTACCATTTTAAAGAGTTCCATACAACTCATTTCATAGTTCTCTGTAATTCAGCTATTGGCAGGGCAGGATAGGTTTAATTGTTCAAATTGCCTTTGCTGTGCATTTCTAGGATCCAATAATTTTCACTTTCACTGCTTTTCAAAGCTGCACAGACATCATTAAAATTGAAGTTGAATCCTGGATTTCTACTACATATAGGCAGCATGATAAAAATGATATAAAAACATATAAAATGCTTCTGTGAATAACACATTTTATTTTCATACTTAATACATAAACCTTTCAAAGCAATGACAATATAAATGGCAGGTTCTTTTTTTTACAGATCTAATGGCATCAGTCAACCTGAGTAGAACAAAAACATACAGTAAAATAATATTTTAGCTTATATGTAAAAAGCATGTTAGCTTTTATGTAAAAAGAATGTTAAAGGGATAGTTTCAACAAAAAGAGGTTTTTTTTAACTCAATATACACAGAAAACATTTTTTTGAGGTGTGGAATTTGGATAACAGTATGGCAGCTCTGTTATTCTCTTGTTAGACCTACATAAAGATGCCCACAAAAGAGCATCTCTCAGCTGTGGAATCTCTGGTTGAAGTAAATGGTCTGACAGAGTTAAGTGAGGCTGTTTCCTACGCTAAAAGTCTAAATTAATAGGGAGTTAAATGGAACCTGACACCGGGATTTTGTGTATAGAGCTGAGGACATGGGTTGCTAGATGGCCGCTAGCACATCTGCAATACCCAATCCCCATAGCTCTGCGTGCATTTATTTGGTAAAAAAAAAAACGATTTGACACATATGCAAATTACCTGACATGAGTCCTGTCCCTGAGATGAGTCAGGGACAGGATTTATCTCAGGTTAATTTGCATATGCTTCAAATCGTTTATTTTTACACAATAAAAGTACCCAGGACTGGGTATTGCTGGATGTGCTAGCAGCCATCTAGCAACCCATGTCCTCAGCTCTATACACAAAATCCCAATGACAGGTTCCCTTTAAAGAGCTAGGAAGAAGAAGACATGGGGTGGCATAGAAAAATCATATCCATAAAACGAATTATCCCTTTTTAATAAAGGAAATACATAGAATATTCACATATCCTGCAGGTTGTGAAATACAAATTTTGATTAGATAGATAATGATAGATAGTGTGGGGATTCGCTCTGGTAGGCAGATTAGCGGACGCAGTACAGAGGCAAACACAAAGTCTTTGACTTAAACAGTGCAGTGTTTATTCACACATAAACAAAAATGACAGTTTGTCATCTTGGTGTTCATTCACACCATGGCAAGTCCACAGAACAAAAAGCATTCACCTTGTAACTGGTTTTGGCAGTAGCAGTCCCCAACAGGCTTTAGCGCCTGATTCCCAGCAATATGGCTCTCATCCCTTTAGTACAGCACACAATATGCAGATCCCAAACCACAGAGATTCCACAGATATTCACTGTGAAATGGATGGATAATCCACACCCAGCGGAGACTGCTGGCTCGGTTTTATATCCCTAGCCAAAACTCGGCATGGAACATGGGGAACAGCCACCCACCCTGCACTTTGGCTGCTCCCAGTAAGAGCCGGTCTGGATGAGCTTTACAGCCACACTAAATAAACAATAGTGTCAGTCAGCACTGGCTGTCGCTGACACTTAAAATTACCGGTTCTTACCTCACCGAGGCCAGGAACCTCGATGACTCATATCTTTCATGTCCCTTGCGCTTTCCTACAATAGACAAATAAAGTAGATAGATATATAGATAGATAGATACTGAAGCACCTCCTAGCAACCATTGGAGAAAACAAGGTGCCGGCATACAAAGATCCTAAATCCCAGATCAAAACTACATAAACAAGAATTTCTGCAGCACTCCAATCCAGATTAAATGTATATTGGTAATACTGGTACAAAGATTTGCACATACAGGTAAAACTCAAACGCCGCCCCTGGGCACTTGCGAGTGCTCATTTGCATATGAATTAAACTTCATTTTTTACTGCTGGTGCAAGTCTAAAGAAAAGAACAAAGGTACCATTGCAATCCTGTATAGGTGTGCCACAGAGCCATGTAAGCACTGTGTATGGCCATATGGAGGTGACAGACTCCCTTTGACTTAACACCCAGAATTTAGTCTACAACCACACAATAGTTTGATGTGCAGCTCCTTTTGACAAATTACTCCACCCAACCAAAATATAAAGGAAAGAGAATAAATTCATGTGCCAGAGTTATAGCTATATGGTGTGCAGTGGAAGAAGTCATACCAAAGTGACCTCCAACAACAACAAAATGCAGTAGTATAAATGGTGACAGTTGTAGGATAGGCTTGTTATAGATTTATATTTGGGACCAGGTTCTTTAAAGTCACAAATGTCTACATTGACTCTATGAGGTTCAGTTTTAAATTACATAAATTAATTGCCATATGTGCCATACCTTGCCTTACAAGTGCAGGTCCCACCTCTGACTCCTGTTTTCTGATTCACAATCATCATATTCTCTATGACATCAATTAAAGTTTACAAACACTATGGGAAGGGACGATGAACACATGATCAACTCTTTCCATAATTTACATACATCTCCATGGAGAGAGCCATGTACGAGTGTACCTAACTCTCTACTGCTCACTATAGGGAATGCAGTGGCTATAAATATCAGATTTTCTGTGTTTTCAGAGAGCCATAAAGACATACAGAAAATGTATGTGTAGACAGTAAGGTTGTCAAAACGCAACAAGAGCTTAGAAAAATAAATTAATCCTTGTTTTACTGATATTATTCTGCTACCATGTCACTGCTTTGTAGATCCCTGGTCATCTTTGTATCCTAGCTCCAAATGATGACATTTCGACATGTACATATGATTGCTGTAGTCAATCGCAGACTGCAGTGGTGACCTCAGTGATGTCCCCTGCAATTTTGGTGTCATCTGAAACTATAAAGGGACAAGAGGAGGAGTAATATAAATTATTCCCGATGTCCCCTGCTATTCATCCTATCTTCCTCTATCCTTAAGTATACAAATAAAGCAATCTTTAAATAAATAATTGCTGCAAATAGGGATTAGAGAATTAACTTTGGAATGGAACATCCAAAATTGATTTGCTAAAAACTTTGTTCTAATACTGTACAGAGATCCCGCTCCGTACAGTATTAGACTGTATTGGTTCTGATAAGCCAAAGTCACACAAGAGTTCATGTAATAACTTTGAGAATTAATTATTACTGTAAAAAACCTCGGTACTGAACTTGGATTCGGTTCCAAAGTACCACTAGGAACCAAACCCGAGTTCGGTACTAAGGTTTTTTACAGTAATAATTAATTTCCAAAGGTTATTATTCAAAGTCTTGCATGAATTTCAGGGAAAATTTGATTCTCCGTGAAGCTGAAATTCCTTGTGCTGCATGGTAGCAAATAGGTTTTCCCAGAATGGATGGTAAAAAATAAAAATCATACTTAAATCATTTATTTGTGCACTGGCTGCTGCCATTTTGATTGAAGATCTTGCACGAAATCCCGTGTGCAGAGATGTATTACGTCACCACGCTGGCTGATGTGATGACGTCATCCCAGGCAATGTGAGATTTTACCCTAGATCTTTAATCAAGATGGCGGCAGCTAGCTCTTTCCAAGCAAATGGATAAGTAAGTATGATTAAATTTTATTTTACATGGTTTTATTACTGTCAGGTGCAGTGATCAGCTGTGAACATGGCATCTGAGGGGTACAATGACGCTCCCTGTCATTGACCCACTACTTCCAAAGAAATGCACTTTGTGTCAAAGTAATTAGTCACAAAGTGAATTAATTTGTAAAATTGGCGAAGCAGCCAATTCAAATTTTTGAATAACTTCGATATTCTCTAAGGTGGAGTTTACACTTCAGTTATTTGATCAGATATTTCCATCAGTTATGGTGAGCCAAAACCTATAGTGAAGCCTACTCAGAGATAAGGTATGATGGAAAGATCTGGATCCTGCTTCTGTGTTTTTGACCCTGCACTTGGCTCACTTATTTTTGGCTCACAATAACAGATGGAAATAACTGACCAGATAACTGAAGTGTGAACTTGGCCTAATTGCTACCAATGTACTCCTATTATAACCAATATTCCTGTTCAACTTGCCAGTGGTTTGCAATCTTTCTTTCTTTAGCTTGTTCATTTTCATGTCTCTTTTATTCTTTCCTCAGTTTGTAACACTGATAGTTCTTGTCTTATTACACCAACTTTCACAACAAGTATTTTTAATTAAGCCACGCTTGAAGGTTTGCAGAAAAAGAAACATTTTCCCTTCATCTCCGGCTTTGTTATCACCTGGTATAAGACTTTCTAACAGTAGCGTAGCTCTCATACAGGAGGTAGGAATGAAAAAGGTCAAATCAGTTATTACCAATCAATTATTGAGCGAAATTCCTATCTACCAACCTGCAGAAATTGTTATTCTGATTTTTTTATTTTTTTTAATTTCACAGCCTGTGAAAATAAATCTATGCAGGAAGTACAGAAAATTGATTGAAGTACTTTACTAAATTGTCTCGATTCTAAGCTATGCATTCTGTTATTGTATTGTTAAATTCAGGGAGATCTAAATTTAGATTTAATATAAATGTGTTTAAGCTATACAGTCTTTTATATATAAAAAATACAAATTATGATATGACGATAGTAAGATTAGTATAGCAATGATTTTGCTATATTTGCATATTTAGACAGTAGACATTAAATATAAGTATATCTAGTCTTATACGGGTCTTATCTATGCATTTCTACCCAGTTAATGTTATATGAATTTCATCCTATTGAAGGTAAATTCTTGCAATATTCACCGAGTCTGTATTTTGAATAATTAGAGTCCTTTTAAAAAAAAACTTGCCAAAAGTTATGATTGGACCACATGATAGGTCTTATCAGGTGCAAATAACACTAAATACCTGCACAGTGGCATATTGCTCTTATCAAGTGGAATACCCAGAGTGGAAAACCGCTAACAAAAAAATACTTTCTTGCATTTAAATAGCCTCATTTAATACTACAGTGTACCTATTGTTGCAGTGTATTTTATCATGGGAAAACACCTTTAAGATTAAGGCTATATCTTTTTTTACAGACCCATGTGTCATTGCCAAGTTAGACACCCATAAACTGGAGATGAACAAATAAAATATTTTTGAATTTCCCAAATCTTTGGAATTACAGAGAATCTGAAAATTTTCTGATTTGATTTGGATGAATCACTCAAAATGGTGTTCACTATTTTATCAATCTGAAGGTGGCAGGACAGTTAAGATGAAAATGAAGAGGATCAAATGATCCCACGTGGGAAAATGGCCATCAGGCTTCCTCATAATGCTTTGCAGACAACCTCAGCCAATCAGAAGAGACGATATTGACATATTTCATATTCACTTTATAAGATTCCAAACATGAAATGTATTTGTTGTATTCTAAGCTAGTACTTTTATATAACAGGGCATCTGGCAGCAATTTAAAGCAATTTTTTCTTAAATGGTTTCTGTCACCAGAATTAACCCTATTAAACTGGCTGACATTAGCGATGTGCTAATGTCAGCAGGCCCTAAATAGCCTATTCTTATGCTTATGGTTGTGCCCCTTACTGCACAATTTTAACTTTTATTATATGCTAATTAGCCTCTAGGAGCGGGGGGGGGGGGGGGGCATTGCACCTGCTCCTAGAGGCTCCTTTCGCCCACCTCTTTCAACGCCCTTGTTCACTTGATTGACAGGGCCAGGCCAGTGTTGGTCTTCTCCTGCCGGCGAAATCTCGCACCTGAGCCATCCTGTTCACTCGCATCACAGAGAAGAGGGAGGAGAGAGCTGCAACGTCGCTGGATCCTCCTATGTGGTATTTGCCTAATTGGCCAGCGCTTTATTCCCACTGAGAGCACCAATGATCAATGGGGCATTAGAAGAATAAATATTTTATACAAAAAATGTTTTACCAATAATAATTATATTTATGACCACTATATCACTAACAAATCAAATACATTTTGCCACCAGATTATATATATATTTCATATAATATCTGGTGGAAAAATTAATTTAAAAAGAGGTGGGCGAACAGAGCCTCTAGGAGGAGGTGCAACCCTTCCCTGCTCCTAGCGGCTAATTAGCATATAATAAAATTTTAAATTGTGCAGTAAGCGGCACAACCATAAACATAAGAATAGGCTAGTTAGGGTCTGCTGATATTAGCACATCGCTAATATCAGCCAGTTTAATAGGGTTAATCCTGATGACAGAAACCCTTTAATGTGTATGAGGCAGGTTTCAGCACAATTTACATAAAAAAAGGTTCACAATCACATACAGAAATCTTCTATAATATTAATCTTGGTGCTGATTGAGTGTATTGTCTAATGTTTTGCTGTGTCATATTTGCACTGGACACTGTCCAATTGACATATTTCTTAAGCACATTACAAAGTTTCTTAAAATACCTCAGTTGAACACAGACTAGTGTATGTGACATATTTTCCTATAGTCACCATATATTGCAGTTTAGTCTGTCCAATCGCACATTTTTTTTTCTAAAAAAAGTGTTGAAAACTTTATTATAAAAAATCCTTTCATCACAGATTTTGTACCTGATATGTTATTCTCAATCATATTGTTATCAGAGTTCTATTGTAATGGACACTGTGCTTTTAAGCCAGGATTCAACTCATTCCTCCTGCTCCTCCTTCTTGCAGCCTGAGACAAGCCTTTACATTCCAATCTCTGGGGTGTTTTTTATTCTTAGGAAAATAGGTACCCATTAGGAGGGGGCAATGAACAGCTCCTAATAGGACTCATAGTAGGGCACTTTTTTTTTTTTTCCTAAGAAAAGACAACAGCCCAGGTGCTATTGAAGATATTCAAGATTGGAGGTTTGGGCAGATGATTGATGACTGAAATGCATATCTGTGTTGGTTGTGGCAGTAGTGGCAATGGTAGCCATTAGGAATGAGCGAATCATCCGACGTCGATCCGCATAAAACTTTGTTGCAATACTGTACGGAGCAGTAGCTCCATACAGTATTAGAATGTATTGGCTCCGATGAGCCGAAGTTGTTATTTTGTGAAGTCTCGCGAGACTTCGGGTAATAACTTCATAAATTAATTTGTACTGTAAAAAAAACATTTCCTGAACTCAGGTTCGGTTCCAAGGCACCACCTGGAACCGAACCAGAGTTGGGACATGTTTATTTACAGCACCAAATAATTTATGAAGTTATTACCCGAAGCCTTGCAAGACTTCGAGACTTTGTGTTATTTAGAGTGTTTCATCCGAAGTCGATTCACTCATCCATAGTAGCCACAATGGTGGTGGTAGTGGCACTGGTAGCCATGGTAGTAGTGGCATGTGGGGAAAATACAGAGTTGGGAATCATGAAGGGGCAAAAATGTATCACAGTCTGAGAAAAGCTATGTGTTTCAGACAGGATAGGTTGATGAGTGAGCAGTAAAACCAGAAGAGAAGCTTGGTGGGACAATTAACAGCAGTGTCAATATTTGGCCAAAGCATCCAAAAACCTGCTGGATAAGATCTGATTCTACTGTGGTCAGTTCTAGAGCAGGTGATACCATTGCTGCTTTTGGTGCAGGCTGAAAATCTGTCAGACTCAGGGCAAGCTAAGGTGGGCAGAACTGTTGTAAGCCTAGCTAATTGTGGCTCTGTGTGGATATTTGTGGAAATTTTTTACCACAGCAACACCTTTTCTATCACATAAGCTACCTATGCCAGCAGTCCGATAAAATAAAGTGCTCCTGCAAATGTCTTAATAATACTATGTACAGTAGTACATTACCAAAAGCCATTATACACAAATAATCAGTTATTGTTGCTGTCAACACAGTAGACAGGAACGCATAGACAGTGAGCCTTAACCGCTACCCGACCGCCTAACGCAGGGATGCGTCCTGCGGGCGGTCGGGTTAGTCCTCTTCAACGCGAGACGCGAGATGACGCGCCAAGCCGGCCCGCACATGCACAGTGCAGGCCGGGAATCATCCCAGCATAAGTTCGTCACCAGCCTGCCAGCCAATGATCAGCGCTGGCAGGCTGGTGACTTTTAAAATATCAAATCAAAAGCCATATAACACATTATATTTATAAATATAATGTGTTAAATGGCTTCTGTGCTCTCTGCTGGTTCCTTTTCGTCGGTTGGTTCCAGCAGAGAGCACAGATCACTGTAAGTGCACAAAACACTACACATTTAGCCCCAGATCACACCCCCATCACCCCAGTTAACCCCTTGATCACCCCTGTCAATCACTAGTGAAAGGGAAAAAAGTGATCAGTGTAAACGGTCACATTTCTTTTTTACCAGTATTGACGGTTAGGTTTTAGGTTAGTTTAGGCCCCTTTGGTAGGTAGTTAGCGTCGGTTAGCGCCCAGCCCACTGCACCGCAGTCACTGATTCGCTGATTAGCGCATCGCTAATCAGCATAGGTACTTTTATAGTATCTGTAAGTGATCAGAACTAATCACAGTCAGATCTATAAATAGTATTAGTGTCACCTTAGTTCGCCCTCTACCCAAAACGCAGTGTTTGCCCAATAAGGCCTGATCGGTCACCCACACGTGCATTCACCCACGCCCGCCCCGCCACAGTGACAATTTTTTTCATCACTGCGCAATCACTACACAAGCGCTGCGGCGATAATCAGTTTTGAAATTTTTTAGCAATCGCAGTGGCTTCCTGTACTTTGCTAGCCTCCCGTTTTGTTTTTTTACCTTCTAGGTGGACCAACCGATCGACCAGCTGAAGCACTGATGTGCATTCTGACAGAAGCATTGCGCTGCTGTCAGATTACACAAAAGTTGGTGTCTGCGGCACTGCAAGACAAGATTTCTCCTCTGCAGTAAAAAAGATATGTTTGCCGAGGCTTATGAGCTGAGGGGCGGTGTTCATATGCTTTGGCAAACACTTTGTATATATATAAAAAAAAAATATTCCGGCAATGATTTATTCATCGACATCGATTGATGTGAATGGAGAAATCGGGTTTGCCAGGGCATACGGGCTGAGTGGGTTTGGATGTTGGGCGGAGCTCCTATGTCCTGGCAGATGCCTTCCCCCCCTTTTTTTTTTGCACATTTTTTGGCAGAGATTTTTTCATCCACATTGATCGATGCGAATGAAGAAATCTGTGCCATAAATTTTTTCTTTCAGCCCAGAGGCTGAATGGAAAAAAAAAAAAACTCATTACCCGTATGCTCAATATAAGGAGACTAGCAGAAACTCCTAATGCCAGGGCAGTAAAAACAACCCCACAAATGACCCCATTTTGGAAAGAAGACACCCCAAGGTATTCTTTGAGGGGCATATTGAGTCCATGAAAGATTTAACTTTTTGTCCCAAATTAGCGGAAAGGGAGACTTTGTGAGAAAAAAACAAAGAAATCAATTTCCGCTAACTTGTGCCCAAAAAAAAAGAATTATATGAACTCGCCATGCCACTCACGGAATACCTTGGGGTGTCTTCTTTCCAAAATGGGGTCACATGTGGGGTATTTATACTGCCCTGGCATTTTAGGGGCACTAAAGCGTGAGAAGAAGTCTGGTATCCAAATGTCTAAAAATGCCCTCCTAAAAGGTACTCATTGGAATTTGGGCCCCTTTGAGCACTTAGGCTGCAAAAAAGTGTCACACATGTGGTATGGCCATACTCAGGATAAGTAGGGCAATGTGTGTTGGGGTGTCTTTTTACATATACCCATGCTGGGTGAGAGAAATATCTCTCTAAAAGACTAATTTTACCATTTTTTTAATACAAAGTTGTCATTTGACAGATATTTCTCTCACCCAGCATGGGTATATGTAAAAATACACCCCAAAACACATTGCCCTACTTCTCCAGAGTACGACGATACCACATGTGGGACACTTTTTTGCAGCCTAGGTGCACAAAAGGGCACAAATTCCAATGATTATCTTGAGGATTTCACAGGGCATTTTTTAAGCATTTGGATTCCAAACTACTTCTCACACTTAAGGGCCCCTAAAATACCAGGGCAGTATAAATACCCCACAAGTGACCCCATTTTGGAAAGAAGACACCCCAAGGTATTCCGTGAGGGGCATGGCGAGTTCCTAGAATATATTTTTTTTGGCACAAGTTAGTGGGAAATGTTTTTTTTCCCACTAACTTGTGACAAAAAATAAAATTTTACATGAACTCAACATACCCCTCACGGAATACCTTGGGGTGTCTTCTTTCCAAAATTTATACTGTCCATGCATTTTAGGGGCCCTTAAGCGTGAGAAGTAGTTTGGAATCCAAATGTGTAAAAAATGCCCTGTGACAAGACATGTAGAACAATAAAGTTAGAGAAAAATTTATATAGAAATGTAGTTTTCAGTCAATTTCAATTAATATAAAAAAAGTTGAAATACCACCAAATGAAAGCTCTATTAGTGAGAAGAACAGGAGGTAAAATTCATTTGAGTGGTAAGTAGGGATGAGCAAACTCGAACTGTATAGTTCGGGTTCGTACCGAATTTTGGGGTGTCCGTGACACGGACCCGAACTCGGACATTTTCGTAAAAGTCTGGGTTCGGTGTTCGTCGCTTTCTTGGCGCTTTTGTGACGCTTTCTTGGCGCTTTTTGAAAGGCTGCAAAGCAGCCAATCAACAAGCGTCATACTACTTGCCCCAAGAGGCCGTCACAGCCATGCCTACTATTGGCATGGCTGTGATTGGCCAGAGCACCATGTGACCCAGCCTCTATTTAAGCTGGAGTCACATAGCGCCACCCGTCACTCTGCTCTGATTAGCGTAGGGAGAGGTTGCGGCAGCGACAGTAGGGCGAGATTAGGCAGATTAACTCCTCCAAAGGACTTGATTATTGATCGATCTGCAGCTGTGGGTCATTGAGCTGCTGATACTCAATTGCTCACTGTTTTTAGGCTGCCCAGACTGTTTGTCAGTCACTTTTTTCTGGGGTGATCGGCCATTTTGTGTCTTGTGGTGCGCCAGCACAAGCTGTGACCAAGTGCATTTAACCCTCAATGGTGTGGTTGTTTTTTGGCTAAAGCCTACATCAGGGTGTAGCTGTCACACCAAGTGCATTTAACCAGCAATAGTCTGTTAATTTTTTGGCCATATACTACATCAGGGGCAAGCTGCGCCTGTCACCAAGTGCATTTAACCCTCAATGGTGTGGTTGTTTTTTGGCTAAAGCCTACATCAGGGTGAAGCTGTCACACCAAGTGCATTTAACCAGCAATAGTCTGTTTAAATCTATACCTGTCACCCAGCGCCTAAATACTAGGCCTCAAATTTATATCCAGCTAAATCTGTCGTTACCGCTGTACTGTTCAGGCTGGGCAAGTTATTTAGTGTCCGTCAAAGCACATTTTTTGTTCTGGGTTGAAATACAATTCCCAATTTAGCAATTTCCTAATTTAGTGGTTTCTGCTGTATCAGAGCTATTTGAAATCTATCCCTAAAAGGGTATATAATATTCAAGGTGCACATAGGGTCATTCAGAATAACTTCACACACACGCTACTGTGCATTTCCAAGTCTAATTCCGTCAGTAAATCTATACCTGTTACCCAGCGCCTAAATACTAGGCCTCAAATTTATATCCCGCTAAATCTGTCGTTACTGCTGTACTGTTCTGGGTGGGCAAGTTATTTAGTGTCCGTCAAAGCACATTTTTTGTTCTGGGTTGAAATACAATTCCCAATTTAGCAATTCCCTAATTTAGTGGTTTCTGCTGTATCAGGCCTACTTTAAATACATCCCTAAAAGGGTATATAATATTCAAGGTGCACATAGGGTCATTCAGAATAACTTCACACACACGCTACTGTGCATTTCGAAGTCTAATTCTGTCAGTAAATCTATACCTGTCACCCAGCGCCTAAATACTAGGCCTCAAATTTATATTCAGCTGAATTTGAATACAATACATTGGGCCAAATAATATTTTTGTTGTTGTGGTGAACGATAACAATGAGGAAAACATCTAGTAAGGGACGCGGACGTGGACATGGTCGTGGTGGTGTTAGTGTACCCTCTAGTGCTGGGAGAGGACGTGGCCATTCTGCCACATCCACACGTCCTAGTGTACCAACTACCTCAGGTCCCAGTAGCCGCCAGAATTTACAGCGATATATGGTGGGGCCCAATGCCGTTCTAAGGATGGTAAGGCCTGAGCAGGTACAGGCATTAGTCAATTGGGTGGCCGACAGTGGATCCAGCACGTTCACATTATCTCCCACCCAGTCTTCTGCAGAAAGCGCACAGATGGCGCCTGAAAACCAACCCCATCAGTCTGTCACATCACCCCCATGCATATCAGGGAAACTGTCTGAGCCTCAAGTTATGCAGCAGTCTCTTATGCTGTTTGAAGACTCTGCTGGCAGGGTTTCCCAAGGACATCCACCTAGCCCTTCCCCAGCGGTGGAAGACATAGACTGCACTGACGCACAACCACTTATGTTTCCTGATGATGAGGACATGGGAATACCACCTCAGCATGTCTCTGATGATGACGAAACACAGGTGCCAACTGCTGCGTCTTTCTGCAGTGTGCAGACTGAACAGGAGGTCAGGGATCAAGACTGGGTGGAAGACGATGCAGGGGACGATGAGGTCCTAGACCCCACATGGAATGAAGGTCGTGCCACTGACTTTCACAGTTCGGAGGAAGAGGCAGTGGTGAGACCGAGCCAACAGCGTAGCAAAAGAGGGAGCAGTGGGCAAAAGCAGAACACCCGCCGCCAAGAGACTCCGCCTGCTACTGACCGCCGCCATCTTGGACCGAGCACCCCAAAGGCAGCTTCAAGGAGTTCCCTGGCATGGCACTTCTTCAAACAATGTGCTGACGACAAGACCCGAGTGGTTTGCACGCTGTGCCATCAGAGCCTGAAGCGAGGCATTAACGTTCTGAACCTTAGCACAACCTGCATGACCAGGCACCTGCATGTAAAGCATGAACTGCAGTGGAGTAAACACCTTAAAAACAAGGAAGTCGCTCAGGCTCCCCCTGCTACCTCTTCTGCTGCTGCCGCCTCGGCCTCTTCTGCTGCTGCCGCCTCGGCCTCTTCCTCCGCCTCTGGAGGAACGTTGGTACCTGCCGCCCAGCAAACAGGGGATGTACCACCAACACCACCACCACCTCCGTCACCAAGCATCTCAACCATGTCACACGGCAGCGTTCAGCTCTCCATCTCACAAACATTTGAGAGAAAGCGTAAATTCCCACCTAGCCACCCTCGATCCCTGGCCCTGAATGCCAGCATTTCTAAACTACTGGCCTATGAAATGCTGTCATTTGGGCTGGTGGACACAGACAGCTTCAAACAGCTCATGTCGCTTGCTGTCCCACAGTATGTTGTTCCCAGCCGCCACTACTTCTCCAAGAGAGCCGTGCCTTCCCTGTACAACCAAGTATCCGATGAAATCAAGTGTGCACTGCGCAACTCCATCTGTAGCAAGGTCCACCTAACCACAGATACGTGGACCAGTAAGCACGGCCAGGGACGCTATATCTCCCTAACTGCACACTGGGTAAATGTAGTGGCAGCTGGGCCCCAGGCGGAGAGCTGTTTGGCGCACGTCTTTCCGCCGCCAAGGATCGCAGGGCAACATTCTTTGCCTCCTGTTGCCACCTCCTCCTTCTCGGCTTTCTCCTCCTCTTCTTCCACCTGCTCATCCAGTCAGCCACACACCTTCACCACCAACTTCAGCACAGCCCGGGGTAAACGTCAGCAGGCCATTTTGAAACTCATATTTTTGGGGGACAGGCCCCACACCGCACAGGAGTTGTGGCGGGGTATAGAACAACAGACCGACGAGTGGTTGCTGCCGGTGAGCCTCAAGCCCGGCCTGGTGGTGTGCGATAATGGGCGAAATCTCGTTGCAGCTCTGGGACTAGCCGGTTTGACGCACATCCCTTGCCTGGCGCATGTGCTGAATTTGGTGGTGCAGAAGTTCATTCACAACTACCCCGACATGTCAGAGCTGCTGCATAAAGTGCGGGCCATCTGTTCGCGCTTCCGGCGTTCACATCCTGCCGCTGCTCGCCTGTCTGCGCTACAGCGTAACTTCGGCCTTCCCGCTCACCGCCTCATATGCGACGTGCCCACCAGGTGGAACTCCACCTTGCACATGCTGGACAGACTGTGCGTGCAGCAGCAGGCCATAGTGGAGTTTCAGCTGCAGCACGCACGGGTCAGTCGCACTGCGGAACAGCACCACTTCACCACCAATGACTGGGCCTCCATGCGAGACCTGTGTGCCCTGTTGCGCTGTTTCGAGTACTCCACCAACATGGCCAGTGGCGATGACGCCGTTATCAGCGTTACAATACCACTTCTATGTCTCCTTGAGAAAACACTTAGGGCGATGATGGAAGAGGAGGTGGCCCAGGAAGAGGAGGAGGAGGAGGAAGAGGGGTCATTTTTAGCACTTTCAGGCCAGTCTCTTCGAAGTGACTCAGAGGGAGGTTTTTTGCAACAGCAGAGGCCAGGTACAAATGTGGCCAGCCAGGGCCCACTACTGGAGGACGAGGAGGACGAGGATGAGGAGGAGGTGGAGGAGGATGAGGATGAAGCATAGTCACAGCGGGGTGGCACCCAACGCAGCTCGGGCCCATCACTGGTGCGTGGCTGGGGGGAAAGGCAGGACGATGACGATATGCCTCCCACAGAGAACAGCTTGTCCTTACCCCTGGGCAGCCTGGCACACATGAGCGACTACATGCTGCAGTGCCTGCGCAACGACAGCAGAGTTGCCCACATTTTAACGTGTGCGGACTACTGGGTTGCCACCCTGCTGGATCCACGCTACAAAGACAATGTGCCCACCTTACTTCCTGCACTGGAGCGTGATAGGAAGATGCGCGAGTACAAGCGCACGTTGGTAGACGCGCTACTGAGAGCATTCCCAAATGTCACAGGGGAACAAGTGGAAGCCCAAGGCCAAGGCAGAGGAGGAGCAAGAGGTCGCCAAGGCAGCTGTGTCATGGCCAGCTCCTCTGAGGGCAGGGTTAGCATGGCAGAGATGTGGAAAAGTTTTGTCAACACGCCACAGCTAACTGCACCACCACCTGATACGCAACGTGTTAGCAGGAGGCAACATTTCACTAACATGGTGGAACAGTACGTGTGCACACCCCTCCACGTACTGACTGATGGTTCGGTCCCATTCAACTTCTGGGTCTCTAAATTGTCCACGTGGCCAGAGCTAGCCTTTTATGCCTTGGAGGTGCTGGCCTGCCCGGCGGCCAGCGTTTTGTCTGAACGTGTATTCAGCACGGCAGGGGGCGTCATTACAGACAAACGCAGCCGCCTGTCTACAGCCAATGTGGACAAGCTGACGTTCATAAAAATGAACCAGGCATGGATCCCACAGGACCTGTCCGTCCCTTGTCCAGATTAGACATTAACTACCTCCCCTTAACCATATATTATTGTACTCCAGGGCACTTCCTCATTCAATCCTATTTTTATCTTCATTTTACCATTATATTGCGAGGCTACCCAAAGTTGAATGAACCTCTCCTCTGTCTGGGTGCCGGGGCCTAAATATATGCCAATGGACTGTTCCAATGTTGGGTGACGTGAAGCCTGATTCTCTGCTATGACATGCAGACTAATTCTCTGCTGACATGAAGCCAGATCTTCTGTTACGGGACCTCTCTCCTCTGCCTGGGTGCTGGGCCTAAATATCTGACAATGGACTGTTGCAGTGGTGGCTGACGTGAAGCCTGATTTTCTGCTATGACATGCAGACTAATTCTCTGCTGACATGAAGCCAGATCCTCTGTTACGGGACGTCTCTCCTCTGCCTGGGTGCTGGGCCTAAATTTATGAAAATGGACTGTTGCATTGGTGGCTGACGTGAAGCCTGATTCTCTGCTATGATATGAAGACTGATTCTCTGCTGACATGAAGCCAGATTGTCTGTTACGGGACGAAAATGGACTGTTGCAGTGGTGGGTGACGTGAAGCCTGATTCTCTGCTATGACATGAAGACTGATTCTCTGCTGACATGAAGCCAGATTGTCTGTTACGGGACCTCTCTCCTCTGCCTGGGTGCTGGGCCTAAATTTATGAAAATGGACTGTTGCAGTGGTGGCTGACGTGAAGCCTGATTCTCTGCTATGACATGAAGACTGATTCTCTGCTGACATGAAGCCAGATTGTCTGTTATGGGACCTCTCTCCTCTGCCTGGGTGCTGGGCCTAAATTTATGAAAATGGACTGTTGCAGTGGTGGGTGACGTGAAGCCTGATTCTCTGCTATGATATGAAGACTGATTCTCTGCTGACATGAAGCCAGATTGTCTGTTACGGGACCTCTCTCCTCTGCCTGGGTGCTGGGCCTAAATTTATGGAAATGGACTGTTGCAGTGGTGGGTGACGTGAAGCCTGATTCTCTGCTATGACATGAAGACTGATTCTCTGCTGACATGAAGCCAGATTCTCTGTTACGGGACCTCTCTCCTCTGCCTGGGTGCTGGGCCTAAATATCTGACAATGGACTGTTGCATTGGTGGCTGACGTGAAGCCTGATTCTCTGCTATGACATGAAGACTGATTCTATGCTGACATGAAGCCAGATTCTCTGTTACGGGACCTCTCTCCTCTGCCTGGGTGCCGGGGCCTAAATATCTGAGAATGGACTGTTCCAGTGGTGGGTGACGTGAAGCCAGATTCTCTGCTATGGGACCTCTCTCCAATTGATTTTGGTTAATTTTTATTTATTAAATTTTTATTTTTATTCATTTCCCTATCCACATTTGTTTGCAGGGGATTTACCTACATGTTGCTGCCTTTTGCAGCCCTCTAGCCCTTTCCTGGGCTGTTTTACAGCCTTTTTAGTGCCGAAAAGTTTGGGTCCCCATTGACTTCAATGGGGTTCGGGTTCGGGACGAAGTTCGGATCGGGTTCGGATCCCGAACCCGAACATTTTCGGGAAGTTCGGCCAAACTTCTCGAACCCGAACATCCAGGTGTCCGCTCAACTCTAGTGGTAAGTTGTATGACCGAGCAATAAACCGTGAAAGTAGTGTAGTGCAGAATTGTAAAAAGTGGTCTGGTCATTAAGGGGGTTTAAGCTAGGGGAGCTGAGGTGGTTAACTGGAACCTAGCCCGCTTTACCTGCCTACTTGCAGTGCAAGCACTAGGCAGCAAGTCCGCAACTGGTCGAAATTCCCTACAATACTAGGTGCAGGACTGAAACGCTAACAAAGAATAAACTACGCAAAGATGAATTTGTACAGGAATGGGTCGGAACCAGGCAGACAATGCAGTACTAAATCAGACCACAGAGGGTAGTCAAAATAGCCAAGCTGAAGTCAGAATAAGATGGGAAACAAATCACGAGACAGAGAGTGGTCAAAGGCAAGCTGCAGTCAATGCAAAATAAGCAATCCAAATGCACACAGAACAGAACTGGGAGAACAGCTAGGAAGTGAAAACTTAACACTGGCAATTATATCTAGCCAGAACAAGGTTTAAACAGAGCACCGAGGATCAGAACCTGATAGGTCATCACTTGGCGCTCCATTAGTTAGAACACAGCACACAGGAATAGAACAGCTGAGCAATCACTGCTGGTTTCATTTAGCACACGCCTGCTGTAAGGAGAAACAGAGCATTGCATTCTGTTGCTAAGGAAGCAGTTGGGTCACCAGGGAATATGGCTTTGCAGTGCGTCTTTCCCGATGCTGTAAAGCCAAAGCTGGACATCTCGCCGTTGGGGCCTAGACAGGTAATTGTGACAGTCCTAGCCACACAATATTAAATGGCACAGCAAATTTATTTTCCTGCAAGGAAACAAAGCTCACAGCAGGCATATAAAGAACAACAACCAAACATGACAATGGTATGTCTAACCACAATGCATGCAACTTCATTTCCTTTAGAAACGTTTCCAAATAATACTTTTCTCATTCTTTAAGTAATACTCTAAAATTCACTTTGACCTTCTGGAAGGCTGAAGGTTGCTTTGTGAAAAAAAATGTGATCCCAGCTGCTGCTCTTGAATCATAAAAATGTTTTAAATATCTTAAGGCTCTTTCACATGACCGTGCCGTTTTTTGCAGTCAGCAAATTGCAGATCTGCAAAAAAAGGATGCCAACCGCGTGCCTTCCGCAATTTGCAGAATGAAACAGGAGGCACATTATAGAAATGCCTATTCTTGTCCGCTAAACGGACAAGAATAGGACATGCCTCAATGTTTGCGGGGCCACGGAACGGAGCAACGAATGCGGATATCACACAGAGTGCTGTCTGTATCTTTTGCGGACCCATTGAAATGAATGGTTCTATATACGGACCGTATGCAGAATGCACAAAAATGGCCCGTATACGGAATGTAACGTACATTTGTGTGAACGAGCCCTTAGGCTGAATTCACATCACCGTTAAGCCTTTCATTCTTCTGATCTGTCAGAAGGAGAGAGAAAAAATAAATAACTGGATCCTGTAAAAAAAAAAGGGATCCTGTTGCATCAGTTGTCATTCGTTTAAGCCATTTCCATCTGAGACCTGTTCTTTTAGATGGAAATGAAGTCCTGCAGACGGATCTCAGACAGAAATGGCTCAAACAGGTGACAACTAGAGATAAGCAATTTTTCAAAAATTAGAATTGCGGATTTGCCAAATTTTGGGGGGAAAATTTGGTTCAATCAGAATTTCTTTGAGGCAAATTACATAAAAAACGGCCATTTCCTGCCTGCAGAGAGCCTTTATAGTGGTGAAGAACACTGTGCCTTGCAGTACCACGCATAGGGAGTCTGCTTTGGTAGCAAAATAATAATACTGTGAGTCCGTATGACTTGCAGATCACAGGCGTCGTTCTTAGAATCATTGCACACTTCACTTATCTGGGCAGTCAAGGGGCCAAAACTGACCAAATAACTCAAGTATAAACTCAGCCTTACAGGTCAATATTAGCGCCAAGAAGAAGCACACTCCTTTTACACCCTCGTCAGCTGATTCTACAAAGATGTCTACAGAACCTATTCTATTAAACGCTTATATAAGTAGAGTCCCCCTGACAGAGTGGAGAGGGTTGATAAAAAAAAATTGCTGCACAACATTTCACATACTATACAAACAATAGAGCTGAGAAATGGGGGATCATTATAAATGAAAGTGGTATTATACCTACTATAATAATGAAAAAATAGAAGCTCTTTGAGCAAATTTTTTTTATCAAACGTGTGTCGGACCCACCTACCAGGCGTCAAAGTTGCTTCCGTAGATGGGTACCTAAGACTAATATACCGCCTCTCTTGGACATACCTAAGCCTACATGTGCAAATGACCATATTTGCAAGTCACTCGGAGGGACTCCCTGCCTCCATTTCCACTGCATACTGCCACAGTGTGTCTGGGTCCTCTGTCTCGTCTTCCTCATCACCCTGTAGATCCTCTGGCTGGGAAACACCCATTTCGCTACACATTGCCTGTGCTCCAATGTTCTCCTGCCCCTCTTCCAGTTCAGCCCCCACAGGGCTCATGTGGCATTGAGATCTAGGCGCCATGTTTCCTGTCCCCTGACCAGCCATTGTTACCACTATCTGTTCCAGGACATGAAGCAGTGGAATGATGTCATTCATCCCTTTCTCCTGGTGACTGACAAATAACGTGGCGTCCTCAAAGGGCCTTAGCAAACGGCAGGTGTCACACATGAGCTGCCACTGGCTGACATCGAAGTTACACAGGGAAGTAATCATATCCGCTTGGATCATCAAGAAATTGTTGACGGCCTTTCTCTGTTCGCATAGTCGGTCCACCATATGGAGGGTGGAATTCCAATGGGTGGAAACGTCGCTTATCAGGCTATCTTGGAGGATGCCATTCTGCCGCTGCCACTCAAGGAGGGTGTGCTTTGCAGTGTAACAGTGGCTGAAGTGCATGCAAAGTTTCCTGCCCATTTTTAGGATGTTTTGCAGATGAGTGGAAGGAACCGATTAACAGCCATATTAAACACGTGTGCCATGCAGGGCACATGGCTCAGCCCTCCTTGATGCAGCGCCAACACCATGTTCTTCTCGTTGTCGGTCACCATGGTTCAGATTTTGAGTTGTTGTGGAGAAAGACAGGATTCAATTTCTTGCTAAAGGACACGGAGCAGTTCCTCCCCTGTGTGACTCAGTTCGCCAAAGCAAACGAGGTAAAGAACAGCGTGACACCGCTGTGCCCTGCACATGGGGTATGCTGGAGAGGCAATGTGACTTGTCCCTGCAGTGGAGGATGAGGACATGGTGGAGGATGAGAAGGCAGAGGCGGACTTTGTCGAAGGATCAACGGCATGAGAATGTGGAGGCAGAAGCAGCGTCACCTTGCCAAGTTGCTGGTGTGGCTCTGCAGGAACCAAATTTCACCCAGTGGGCCGTAAAGGACATGTATTGTCCCTGACCATAGTTACAGCTCCAAACGTTGGCGCTGCCGTGCACTTTGGCAGACACCAACAGGCTCAAGGACTGGCCCACCTTCTGTTCTACCTACATGTGCCAGACTGGTACTGCCATTTTGGCAAAGAAATGATGGCTTGGGACTCTCCACCTCAGTTTGGCACATGCCATCAGTACAGAGTCCAACAGTTGGAAAGGGAGGGACTGCAGCACCAGAAACTTGGCCATGAGCACATTCAGCTTCTGCGCGGTTGGATGAGTGCATGCTTACTGTTGTCTCTTGGCAATTGCTTTGGTGATCGATTGCTGATGGAATGACTGACAAGGAGTAGGTGGAGGAGCAGGAGCATCAGGACTTGCAGATAATGGGAAGGACAGAGAGCTCCTTTCGGCTGAGGTGTTGGAGTCTTGACTGCCTGAAACCGAGTGTGTGCCACTGGGTTACCCAGCGGATGCTGCGGCAGGCTGGACCCCCACATTGGAGCCACGGTTCTTCCAGGCCACTTTATGGTGACGCTGCATATGTTGACACAGTGCCATGGTGCCAACATTGGCACTGTGGCTTTGCTTCACCTTCTGCCCACATGCTACATACAGCCATGTTAACCTCCTCCAGCGGCTTAACATAAAACTGCCACACCGCCAGATAGGTGATTTCCCCCCCAACAGTCCACACTGACAGACTGCTACCGCTGCTGCCTCCATGAACCCCTGCCTACTACTTCCTGGGCCGGTGATCTACCCCGGGCACGTTTGGCTGCCAAACTCCCACTGCTGCCACCCAGCCATGCCATCAACTTGCTGGCTCAGCCACTGCCTCACGTGCAAGATGCCACCATCTTCCCCTGATAATGATGATGAAGATCCTTCTGCACCTGGCTCTCAAGTGCGATCGGCTTAGTCATCATCGAGTACTGTCTGCCCATCACTGATGACCTCCCACATCACTCTCCTCATGACTACTTGCCTGCCTAGCGGAGGAAGCGGCGGATGTCTCCTCCAGAACTTGGCTGGGCAGTAGCTGCTGACTGTCCTCTAGTAACAAAGCAAGGGTTAACAACCAAACAAAACTCAATATTTATTGCCCTGATTCTATAGTTTGCAGAAACACCCCATATGTGGTCGTAAACTACTGTACGGGCACACGGTAGGGCATAGAGGGAAAGGAGCGCCATGTTAGAAACTCCATAAAAGTGACAAGGTGGCAGTTTTGTTGGGACTATTTTTAGGGTACATATGATTTTTGGTTGCTCTATATCACATTTTTGTGAGGCAAGGTTACCAAAAATAGAAATTCTGAAATGTCATCTCCATTTGCCATAAACTGTTGAGGAACACCTAAAGGGTTAATAAAGTTTGTAAAATCAGTTTTGAATACCTTGAGGGGTGTAGTTTCTTAGATGGGGTCACTTTTATGGAGTTTCTACTCTAGGGGTGCATCAGGGATTCTTCAAATGGGACATGGTGCCATAAAAAAAAAGGCCATAAAAATCTGCCTTCCAGAAACCATATGGCGTTCCTTTCCTTCTGCGCCCTGCCGTTTGGTCACACAGCAGTTTACAATCACATATGGGGTATTTCTGCAAACTACAGAATCAGGGCACTCAATATTGAGTTTTATTTGGCTGTTAACCCTTGCTTTGCTACTGGAAAAAACTGGAAAAAAGAACTGTTTTGGCACATGGGTCATGGGGTATTATTATAGAGCAGATTCTTACGGACGCGGTGATACCTAATATTTAATTTATTTAGGTATACACTATATTATCCTTTTATAAACAAAAACATTTTCACATCTCCATAGTCTAAGAGTCAGTTTTTTAGCCTATTATCTTAGGTAGGGGCTCTTTTTTTGCGGGATGAGAGGACAGTTTTATTGGCACTATTTTTGAGGGCATAAGACTTTTTGATCGCTTGCTATTACACTTTTTGTGATGTAAGGTGACAAAAAAAAACTTTTTTTGTACCGTTTTTATCTTAATGTTTTGACCGTGTTCATCTGAGGGGTTAGGTCATGGGGTATTTTTATAGAGAAGATTCTTACGGATGCGGAGATACCTAATATGTCTACTTTTTTTAAATTGATTTAGGTTTTACACTATATTATCCTTTTCTAAGGAAAAAAAAAACATTTTAGTATCTCCATAGTCAGTTTTTTTTAGTTTTAAGCCGATTATCTTAGGTAGGGGCTCATTTTTTGCAGGATGAGAGGACAGTTTCATTGGCACTATTTTGGGGGGCATATGACTTTTTGATCTCTTGCCATTACACGTTTATGGACGCTGGCAATACCTAATATGTCTACTTTTTTATTTATTTTAGTTTTACAAAGTCTGTGAACCATATATATTTTTTGATTGTCAGTGGCTAAATGGAATTAAAATTGGGGAAGGGGATTATAAATGTAGTACTCCATGGAAATGTGGTACTCCCTGAAGCAACCGTCAATGCAGATGCCCGGATGATCGGGGCACGTGTCACGCTGAGTGGTGGTGTCCTTCCGTATCCCCCACCTGTTACACACGCTGCACTTTTTTTGGGGACTGTCCCTTCTTTCCAGTATGGGGGACCACACCTGGAAAGTGTTGGCCAGGGACGATCCGGGCTCCTCCAGTTCCCGAGGTACTCCGGCCTGCTCTTTCCCGGTCAGACAAGATCGGGGGCTTGAGGACTGCCTCATAGAACTGGAGGAATTTCACTGTGTTGCCAGCGCTCTGGGACAGCACAAAAGAGTTGTACAAGGCAAAAGAGTTGTACAAGTAGACAGCAACATTTTTGTACCATGCCTGGGTTTTGCGCATGGCATTATATGGCTTGAGGACTTGATCAGAGAGATCAACTCCTCCCATATACCGATTGTAGTCGATGATACAATCGGGCTTGAGGACCATTGCCGTGGTACCTCGAACAGGGACAGGGGTGATACCATTAACTTGAATTGTGGACAGTACAAGGACATCCCTCTTGTCCTTATATCTGACCAGCAACAGGTTTACACTGGTAAGGGCACAGGTATCACCCCTGGGGATAGGTACCTGGAGGAGGTGGGTAGGGTGACCGCATTGATTTTTCCGCCCGTTCCCACAAGCGGATGTGGATCTGGCGGCGAGGGACTGGATCGAGGGGATACTAGTATAAAAGTTATCTACGTACAGGTGGTAACCTTTATCTAGCAGTGGGTGCATAAGGTCCCACACAAGTTTCCCGCTAACACCCAGAGTGGGGGGACATTCTGGGGGTTGAATGCGGGAATCTCGCCCCTCGTACACACAAAACTTTTAAGTGTACCCTGAGGTACTCTCACAAAGTTTGTACAGCTTCACGTCATACATTGCCCGCTTAGAGGGAACATACTGGTGGAAAAGGAGTCTCCCCTCGAAAGCAATGAGAGACTCCTCAACCGCGATCTCCCTTCCAGGTACATAGGCCTCCAAATATTTGGCCCCGAAGTGATCGATGTCTGGCCTTATTTTGTACAGGCGGTCATAGGCAGGATCACCTTGGGGGGACATGCTACATTATCTGCATAATGCAGGCATTTCTGGGTGGCCTCAAACCGGGTACGTGTCATGGCCGTACTGTAAAGTGGGGTCTGGTAGAGGACGTCTCCACTCCAGTAATGCCTGACACTGTTTTTTTTTTTACTAGGCTCATGTGTAGCACGAGGCTCCAAAACGTCCTCATCTCGGCTGCACTGACCGGAGTCCAGCCACCGGCCCTAGCCAAAAAGGAGCCCGGGTGTTGAGCAATGAACTGTTGGGTGTAGAGGTTTGTTTGCTCCACCATCAGATTTACAAAGTGTTCACTGAAAAAAGGACTAAAATAGTCATATTCAGTCAAGCCCATTGTGGGAATCTGGATTTCTGCTTGGCCAACAAAATCAGGAATCACAGGCTCAAAATACTCTCAGGTACACCAGACAAGTTCACCGGTAGGGGGCTCAGATGGACTTATCTGGTGGTCCGGAAAACTAGTACGAGCCCCACAGCTGCTCGTACTAGTGTAGGCCACTGGGTCCCTGGCATGGCCGTCCCCTTGCTCCGCCGCCTAGGGGGCTCATCATCATCGCTAGATGATGAGGACGCGGATGACAAGAGGAAAGTAGGGTTGTCCTAGTCCTCACTGGGACTCTCGGATTCGGAGGCAAGCAAGGCGTATGCCTCCTCGGCCGAGAATGTCCAGTGGGCCATAGGGGAGTGTGTGAGTGTGCGCGTGTGTGAAAAACTTTATTCAGTGTGCGTGTGTGTGGGGGACGGGTGTTTGCGCACTTTGCCCTACAACTAACAAAAAAATAAATAAAAAAATAACAAAGAAGAGAGAATCCCCAAAAGTGTAAAAAAAAAAAAAAAAAAAGATTCAAACGTGCTTATCAGCGGTACGAAGCCGATCAGCGGTGGGGTGGGCGATGCACTAACAGTGGCCGGACGCTAAGAGTGCTTGGGGGTCTAGGGTCACACAGCTGAGTGCTGTGGACCCCATACACCCGATCCAGGTGCTACAACACAATAATAAATAAATAAATTCTACCTAAAACCTGTACGCCCTGTGTCCGTAACAGGTTAAACGCTATTGTGCCTAAATTTAGATGGAAGTAGCATTTCTACACTGCCCTCACCACTTTCCCAAGAAGGGCAGAACCAGTGGGCTAGGCATATTTATCAGCTTTTACACTAGTTTTCTGGTGTAAAAGAAGAACGATGTCTATGTCAGCTACGAGCTGACAAGGCATGCACCTGGTCATAAGTTAGGCACATCCTCACGCAGCACGCCATGGTTGACAGAATATGGCAATGCAAATAATTTTTTAATATTTTTCAAAGATTATTTTAAGTAGTAAAACATAATAAAACCTATATAAGTATTGTATCACCATAATCATGCTGACAAGTAGAATAAGGTAGTCTTTTTTAGTACAAAGTTTACATTTTGATTATAACATTTCAGTTTTTTAGTCACAAATATTTTTTGGGGGAAAAGATAACTCTACCTTCATTTAAATTGTCAATTTTTTGGATATAGAACCTTATTACATGACCATATCTGGTAAACTGAAATTGTATGCTGCAAAGAGAACCATATGTTCTGAAAATCTCATTGGAGCACAATTATGTTCACAATAAACTAGCGGCCAAACGTTTGGTCGAGAAACTGCTTGCCAATTTGTTTCTGTGAAGTTGACCATTTTCACCTATTCTAAGTGAACTGATTTATATTTGATTTTATTCTTTTTTTTTTTTTTGGGGAGAGAATTTATTTTAAAGCATGTGTGTAGATTAATGAAAGTCAATGCAATACACTTATATAGGAAGCAGTAAATTAATTTTTGTGGTTTCTAGCTGTAAAATTACCATCAGGGCCGTCTTTAATATTGATTAGACCCTGGGCAAAAATTTACTTGGGCCCCCTGGATCCCGCCTTCCCACACCTTAGCATGCAATCACGCCCTCCACCACAACACACACACAAAAAATCCACACATCTGGTAGAGTCCAGTGAATGACTGTAAATACTTCCAGTTCTGAAGACTCCAGCGGCTCAGGATCAGTGCTCTGGGCTGGAAGTGGGCACCGCTCTGCAGGAAGGAGACCAGGGCTCGGCTCACCCTAGTGTTACAGTGCACCCCAGCACCCCACAGTATGCAGTATAGCACCCTATAGTATACAGCACCACACAGTATGCAGTTTAGCACCCCACACTATACAGTACCCCACAGTATATAGTAGAGCAGTATAGCAGCCCACAGTATACAGCACCTCACGGTATACAACACCTTACTGTATACAGCACCCCAAACTATACACGATACAGCCCCCCACACTATACAGTACAGCAGTATAGCACTCCCCCCCACTATACAGGCCCCCCCACACTATACAGGCCCCCCACAGTATACAGCCCACCACACAGTATACAGGCCCTCACACAGTATACAGGCCACCCCCCCCCCCACAGTATACAGCCCACCACACAATATACAGCCCATTACACAATATATAGCCCACCACACAATATACAGCCCACCACACAGTATACAGCCCACCACACAGTATACAGCACCCCACTATACAGTAGTTTACAGTATATTAACGTAACAGCCCCTGTCACCTTTTTCTGATGTAATCTTTACACAAAAAAGCTCCACAGTTAACTTCTGCAACACTCAGTAGGACCTGTGATGACTTCATAGCCATGTGACCAGTAATTGCTAGGTTACTGGTCACATGGTAATGATGTCATTAAGGTCCTAGAGAAAAACTCATTAAGGTCCTAAAATTAAGATCATTAACACAGTACGATCATGATGCCTGTGTAGCAGACAGCCTGACACCCGGGGCAGTAGCTAGCAGGGCTCAAGAAGCAGCTGCCTTGGGCCCCCCAGGAGCAACTGGGCCCAGGGCAGCTGCCCCTTTTGCCCCTTGGTAAAGACGGCCCTGATTACCATACATTTCCAACTAGAGGTTAATTGACACTATTTGCATATTATATTCTTTCCATATTTAATTAAAATTATATTTCTTAACTCCCAATTTGTTTTTATTTTTATTTTGAGATCAACCCAAATCCAATCTAATTAGAAATGTGTATGAGACATTGTATTATACAATGATGCCATAAACAGGTATGTTTGCTTAATGCAAGCATAAATAATTTTGTACTGTATCCACGCAACAAGCCATACTGGCGGTGGCGAATTGTTGCATGGTAGCAAGCCAGACGACCTGGACTCACATTATATAGCTGCTTTGCATTCTTTGCACATTATATTGAAAACAGATGCTTTATAAAGGCCTGTATCTGCTGTATTCACATAAAAATATCTCTAATCGCAAAAAGGGGTTACTTTTAAAAAGTTCATAAATAATACCAATCAGTGGCTGCGTGACTTACTGTTATCATGGCTCCCATCAGTGAGTAGTAATGCCGCTAAGTATGCCATGTCACCGTTCAGCCACTGATTGACTGCAGCAGTCAGTAAACAGAGATTACGGAGACTGTTGAAGCTGTTTTACTGGATTTCCATGAGAGAGAAGCGGTAGGTACTGTGTTATAACTTATTATTTTAAGTTCCCTGCCAAGCACTTCTTTCATACGTCATTTTAGGGTGGCACTTCAGTAGCCAAGGACTTATCTAACACGTAACTTGCTATAATACCTGAATCTCATGCAACCCATGTTTTAAATCTGACAATCTAAGCTTTTTTTGCTACCTAGTTGAATAGAAAAATATTAAAGCATCCAGATGCTGTTCAGACAGTTGTAATATGGGTGTAATACTGGCTTTTTTATGCCCATATTATGGTAGTAACAGCCAGACCTCCTGCAGGTAATCAGAACCAGAGGTTTGGTGCTCTAATTAGTTTTCTGAAGAATTACAGGAGGTTCGGGTGTTCATTTTATAATACAGTAGTTATAAACCATCTGAAATAGGCCTTAATTCATACATATAACAGTCAGGAATAAATGCTGGAAGCTATAAATCACTTTCTATGATGGTGACAGGAGCTTCTTCAGGGTCATGTATAGCACACAGTGAAATTCAGTCACCACCCCTGATGCTCATGGCACTGACAGATGGCAGTACAGAACATTTAGTACCACAATTTGCTATAAGGAGGAGCTACTGAACAACTAGTAAAGGTGTTTTATCAGTGAAATGACCATGTTGATCTAAGGCAGGAATTTTGTATGTCGAGTATGGTTTCAACTTGCAATGGTATTTCACACTAAGACAGATAAGTAGGTAGACGTTCCTTATTACTAATGAATTCACAGCCTGATGAACGTTTAAAAATAAACAAAACAAACTTTTATTGTAGTCCGTTTAAAAGGGGGCAAAAGACTATATGTCACAATCTGTGACCATCAGGCACCAGTTTCACAACTGCACAGAGGACGGTCATAAATAAATCCTCTGTACAGATGAGAGACTGGACAAAAAAATTCGCTTGCTAGCTGGTAGTTGCTAATATGCAAGTCCAAATTTGGAGCACGGACTCAGTGTAAATGGACGCTAGTATACTTGTAGTTCTGTTAGATGTGTTTATATATACAGGTGCGGTTGCGCCACTTAAATCATAGGTCGCGTGATGCTACGCACACTTAATCGCACTGTGTCTACATAGATAAGGTCTCAAGGGACATGTTCACATTACAATGTAGTACAGTGATCCGATCAGGCTTTGTGTGCCGCTGCGGCCAGTATATACGTCACAACCCTGCACCTGAAGCCAGTATATCTAGACTAAACACAATCACTCATGGCCAGTATATTTTGGCACCATTCATGCATCACATACACACTCTATGGCTTCAGGGTCAATTATTGCATCAAGTGCACCCTGCCTAGAGAGCCGTGCTCCAACAGATAGCAGCAGCTCTACGCGTTTCAACGCGACATGTGACTGTCACGTATCTTCCGGAGCTATTATGCCTATATTAGGATGAAATTGCCACACTGTAGCGTGTTATGGCTACGGCGTTGTAATGGCCGCGCGCGGCCAGACACACGCCGACGTCATATGGCCGAAGCCCCGCCTATCGAGAGGGGTGTGCCGGTTCCACAACCAATCAGAGCTGGAGGGCGGACTGATTAGTTCCGTCCTCTGACCGGAGGAAGCCGTTCTGATGCTTACCCCTCTCGGCAAGTATAGCGCACTAGCACAGTTTATTGGGGGAAACACAATTGCGGCCCATATATTGTCTAATGATTCAGAGACATTTCCAGCAATCGAGACCCACAAGTCATGGCGATCCCAGTCTGAGCTGTATATCACCAGCGGGGAGGGGCAATACCACGCAATGCAGGCTGTCGCCTTGTTACTAACCTCAAACTCAAAACTAGACAAATCAGCCATATCCAAACGGTGTGCATTATGGGCAATATATGGGCCGCAATTGTGTTTCCCCCAATAAACTGCGCTAGTGCGCTATACTTGCCGAGAGGGGTAAGCATCAGAACGGCTTCCTCCGGTCAGAGGACGGAACTAATCAGTCCGCCCTCCAGCTCTGATTGGTTGTGGAACCGGCACACCCCTCTCGATAGGCGGGGCTTCGGCCATATGACGTCGGCGTGTGTCTGGTCTGAAGCCATAGAGTGTGTATGTGATGCATGAATGGTGCCAAAATATACTGGCCATGAGTGATTGTGTTTAGTCTAGATATACTGGCTTCAGGTGCAGGGTTGTGACGTATATACTGGCCGCAGCAGCACACAAAGACTGATCGGATCACTGTACTACATTGTAATGTGAACATGTCCCTTGAGACCTTATCTATGTAGACACAGTGCGATTAAGTGTGCGTAGCATCACGCGACCTATGATTTAAGTGGCGCAACCGCACCTGTATATATAAACACATCTAACAGAACTACAAGTATACTAGCGTCCATTTACACTGAGTCCGTGCTCCAAATTTGGACTTGCATATTAGCAACTACCAGCTAGCAAGCGAATTTTTTTGTCCAGTCTCTCATCTGTACAGAGGATTTATTTATGACCGTCCTCTGTGCAGTTGTGAAACTGGTGCCTGATGGTCACAGATTGTGACATATAGTCTTTTGCCCCCTTTTAAACGGACTACAATAAAAGTTTGTTTTGTTTATTTTTAGACGTTCATCAGGCTGTGAATTCAACTTGCAATGGCCCAGGAAAGAATATTGTACTGTACATTGAAAATATTGTATCCTGAGGGCATCTTGAGGAATCACTGTATTAGATTTAGGAATTTATCATTTTTAATTAGGATTACAGTTTGTATAGGGGATGGAAAATTTTATACAGTATTATATAATTCCCAGTACTTGCAGACAATGTTTGGTGCATTCCTGCATTTCATTAAGGGTACTTTCACACTTGCATTGTTGGATTCCGGCAGGCAGTTCCGTCGTAGGCAAACTGTATGCAAACGGATACCATTTGTAGACAGATTCGCATGCGGATCAGTCTCACAAATGCATTGCAATACCGGATCCATCTCTCCGATTGTCATCCGGAAAAACGGATCCGGTATTTATCTCTTTCACATTTTTAAAGGTCTGCGCATGTGCAGATCCGTTTTTCCTGAACACTTGGGGCCGGATCCGGCATTGATGCATTTCAATGGAAAATAATGCAAGTGTTCCGGAAGTTTGGACGGAGAAAATACTGCAGCATGCTGCAGTATTTTCTCCATCCAAAAACCGTACAGCGACTGAATTGAAGACATCCTGATGCATACTGAACGGATTGCTCTCCATTCAGAATGCAATAGGATCTCTATAGGATAGGATATCTATATTAATTATTAGATACATTTTTTCAAGGCATGCTGTGGACTCTGCAATGTAGATTTCGGTAACATGGCAGCTGTTTGCTGGGTCAGTATACATTTTGAACACATTTGTGGATGATCTTACATGGTCTTTATTTCAGTGTTTTTAAGAAGGCAAGCTGTTGCTTGTGGTATATATGAGCTTTGCATGCCTCAGCATATTATGTTACATTGTTTTTATGTGTAAATACCTGCTTGGAAGGGTGTTTTAGGTGCAAATGTTTGTTTTGATGTTTTTATTTATTTATTATTATTCCTATTTGTCACAAAGTTAAATAAAGATGGATATGGTTGTGAACAGTCCGGCAAAGCAATTGCAATCATCAGGTCGTCCGTTTTCAGGAAACATATAGAAATGCAATTCCTATATTTTTTTTTACTTGTGTTATATTTTTTAAAAAAACATTAAACTGTTATTTTTAGGAGGTTTGGTCCATATAACTTTCTTCTTGGGTCACACTTCTCACTACTTACTAATATCAACTGTTACACAGTTTATATGAAAATTTACAATTTGATGCAAAGTTGTATAGAGGTTTCTGTGTGTATTAATTGCTAAAGTGGCATTTTAACAGTGTGTCAGTTGTCTACTTTCAGAAAATATATAGGTATGTGGGATAATATTTAAATTTAAAATGTATTTGTGGAGAACAGCAAAAAAAAGTACCTTGATACCATAGGTTTAAAGCACTTGGGCCATTCCTATTCTTTTTATTTTATAAATATCCCCTTTAAGCCAATATAAAATCCATTACTAAATTTAATGAACTACATCAGTAAGGATTAGGCCGAACTTCAGGTCAAAGTTCAGGCTCGGGACCCTAACTTGACCCTGAACCCGAATCCCATTGAAGTCAATGGGGACTCGAACGTTACTTTATTATTTTCCGTTATAACATGGTTATATCGGAAAAAAATAGCCTTCTTAAAACAGAATGCAAAAGAATATGGCCACTTAGGGGTTAATAAAATATAATAACTGCTCACCTCATCCACTTGATCACACTGCAGCAGTCTTTTCTATCTTCATTCAGCAGGACCTGGCAAAGGACCTGCGATGTGCGCGATGATGTCACCGCACTGTCCCAAGTGGTGAGCAAGGTGATGTTATCGTGCACATCGCAGGTGGATGAGGTGAGTTTTTTTTTTTTTTTAACCCCTAAATGGCCATATTATTATGCATTCTGTCTTAAGAATGCTTCTATTTTCCGATATACTGTAACTATGTTATAACAAAAAATAATAAAATCACCCGAACACCAAACCCGGACTTCAGTGAAAAAGTCCGGGTTTAGGTCTATGTACCCGAACTCGCAAAGTTCGGTACGAACCCGAACTTTGCAGTTCAGCTTCACTAATCCCTACTAAGGATCTAATTATTTAATGCTTTCTCTGGCACCAATATAGTTGGAATAGGTACCAATTTTTGTTCCTCCTGTGTATCTACGGTCTTTTTATTTTGACCTGTGATTCTTACTAGGACTGCTTTTACTTATTTCTGTCTTAAGCTGCATTACAGAAATCTATCCTGTTGGTGAACTTCTGCTTGGATTCCCATTAGCAAGCGATTTTGCACTTCAATCTTTCCTTAAAAGAAGCTGTGGCACTATTACTGTATATAATTTTAGACTCTACTAACAGCCCTGAGCCAAGGGTTCTTATACAGATATTCTTTCCAGTAATAAGAGCTGATTGACAATAACAGCATGTCAATAAGCACATTGGGGGTCATTTATCAGATATACAGCAGTTTTCTGACGTATATCTGGTGCAGATTGCAGGCCCGTTTCATTTATCATTTTCTATGTCTGTTTTAGATGTAGAAAATGGTCTAAATTTAAGCCTGCAAGAAAGTATCACAGAATTCCAGGTATTGTAACTTTTTCCATCAATCTATTCATCAAAATATTGTGCCCATCGGGGATATTATTGTGTTGATGTATGATAATCCACTTTATTTAATTAATGTAATGTGTTTTCATTGGCAAAGGGTATTCATACGACATCTGAAATGTTCAAAGTTGTAATATTTTGGATCCAGCCACCCTGTTGCCTCTGGAGAAGACAAGGTGTTGTCTGAGAGCTAAAGTATCTGGGAGCTTTCTTAGCTGAATTCAAAGAATATAGTCCACATCTCTATCACTGTCTTACATTTAGACCAGCGGTGGATGAGCCAAAGTTAAGTAAAAGCTGGCACCTCTAGATAACTTCGCCAGATCCACCGCCAGTATTAAGACCAGTGTCTAATCACCCCTATTGTCTTTATTTACTGTATATGCAGCAAATATCATAAGCATGTAGATCAGTGAAATCTAACACAGAAGGTTATGTGCCTGGAGAATTTTTCATTTTTGCATTTTTTGTTTTTTACTCCCTGCCTTATTTTTTTTTTTTCCTTTACGTCCTTACAGCAGCACAATGTGGGGAAAGTTTTGAACTGTGGGTTAATAGGACAGATAGAATTGTTAATGATCTTACACAGTATAAATTAACCCTTAAAACCCTTAAAACTCCACCAAATCAGTTTTTTTTTCTGTTCTACCTCTGGTAGGACAGGTGAAAAGATCAGACTGTTAAGTACTTTTTATAATGCTACCTTGTATCTCCATTTAGCTTCTTAGGTGTGCACTGTGCCTTTTTACAGTCTTTTCCTTCTCCTTTAAGTGAAGCCTGCATTCTTCATTTTGAGAAGTCTAACCGTTCTCAACTTTCTTGGATTTTGTCATCAGTATCACAGGGTTCTCCATCATCCTCTGTGCAGGGCCGACAGGGCAGTGCATTTGTTTCTTAAGAGGATTCTTTGTTATTGGCTTCCTATGGCTTGGAGTCTTTTTCCCTGTTTTTAACTGAATTTCAAGGTGGTCACTTTTCTAATGTCTCGCTCAGGAGATTTGAGCACCACATCTAAGTGATGCTACCTGATGGTAGCAATTTTCTAAACTGCCAGGATTGTGTTGAGATCCCCTCTGCTACTCCACCCAACAACCGTGATGTGGTAAACTTGGTGAAGGATTTTATAAGTTATTCCATGAAGGAGTTACAGGAAAAGCGCCAGTCATCTTTATGAAATAAAAGCCCAAGCTTCAACAGTCAGTCTGATGGGAATGTAGCTTCAGCCAGAAGTGCTGTTTCTGAGCAGTTTATTTCATCTTAGGATCATTAATGCACGTGAAATACAGGCATGGGTCACTATATCTACATTTTTCAAGCTGCTAGAAGTTTCAAGCTGCTAGAAGACTGGAAAATTGTTTGCACGGCAGAACATTACAATAGCTTTATATGTAGATAGAGTGCTCCTATATATTCATGACTGTGAAATCGGCACTAATGATGTGAATATTTTGGCGCAATATGTGCAACTTCACATTTTAACAGGTCTGACTACTTATTAGTGATTGGTGCAAGTATTGTTGTGAACTTGTGACATCACAGCACTATGCGTGTATGTATGTAGCATACATAGATACAGTCAGGTCCATAAATATTAGGACATCAACACAATTCTAACATTTTTGGCTCTATACACCACCACAATGGATTTGAAATTAAACAAACAAGATGTGCTTTAACTTCAGACTATCAGCTTTAATTTGAGGGTATTTGCATCCAAATCAGGTAAACGGTGTAGGAATTACAACAGTTTACATATGTGCCTCCCACTTGTTAAGGGACCAAAAGTGGTGGCATTTATGTTAAGCCAACAGATAGAAACACAGTATTGCACTTTGGGAGTGCTCACCCTAGATCGATGATTAAATCTCTACCATTCAGTCAATTTTTAAGAGCAAAACAAATTGTTAGCTGCACTGAACAACTTGAGCATACATTAAATAGGATGCAAGATTCCTTTGAGGAGAGAGGGTACCCAAAAACTATCTTGAAAACACATAGGAAGAGGATAGAGGAGTACAATAGGGAAGATCTATTGATACAGAAGAACACTCCAAAAAAAATGACGAACATAATTCAATTAATTACTACCTATACACAAAACAGTTATAATGTGAGGAATATTATCCGCAAACACTGGTCTATTCTAAAATCAGGTTTGAAAAACTTACCCGTGTCCTATAGATACAAATCTAAAAGACAAATTGGTACACGCAGATATAGGGCCTCAAAAGAAAACGGCACAAACCTTTTTGAGAACCGCAAAAATGGGTTGTTATCCATGTTTAAACTGTATAAATTGTAAATACGTAAACATCCGATGACCAGGAGGGAATACAAAATTAATTTGTTCCTGACCTGTAACACTACAGATGTTAGTTATGTTTTATGATGCCCATGTCAATTACTACACATAGGGGAGACCACATTAGATTTAAATACACGCTTTAACCAACATACACAATCTGGAAAAAACGTATGGACCTACCGGTCTCTCAACATTTTACAGAATTAGGTCACTGTGAGAAGGATATTAAGTGTATGATAATTACCATAGTCCAACCTCTCGCAGAGGGGGAAACAGGGTCTTGGTGCTTAAAAAAACATGAAATTGAATGGATTGTAAAATTAAATACATTAAAACCAAATAGATTGAACGTAGATTTTAAACCATGGATTTTTACTTTAACACAGATGCATTTGAAGATAGATGTATGGATTTCCTCTTTATACATTTGAGACTGTCAGATATCATCATTTTGTGGATTTATGTGGGAGCAACTTTTGTGATATGTTTTCATGTTATCTCCTGCAAACTATACAATGTTGTATAAAACAGAAGAGAAATGAAGACCAGTGGAGAACTTCGATACACATGAGGACATATATCTGAAATTGAACTACTTTAAATAATAGAGATGATTTAAGTTCCATTATTTTTTTTTTTGTATCTTGTTAGCCTCTTCTCCCATAGGGGCTGTATTTGATAATATTATGCATTATTGTGCTTAGATTCAGTTAACTATGTGGGTTATAATGGATTTTCATTTGGATCCATTCATTCATTTGGAGAAATGGGACTACTTAAAAGTGGCACTATTGAAGGAAATAATTGCATTAGGCTTGTCAGTAAAAGCAAAAAAAAAAAAGGAAGAGACCACTGTGGTACTCAGCAGAAGTGGCCAAAATCATTAAAAACAAAAAGATAGCATTTAGTAATACTAAAAAAGAAAAAGAGAGGCAGAAGAGAGGCCAAACAAGTTATAAGTGATTCTAAAGCACAGGCAGAAGAGAAATTAGCTCAGTCAGTGAAAAAAGGCGATAAGGCATTCTTCAGATATATAAATGAAAAAAGGAAACTAAAACAAGGAATTAAATTAAAAACAAAAGAAGAAAGATATATGGAAGAAGATAAAGAACTAGCTGACTGCCTCAATGAATACTTATGTTAAAATTTTACAAAGGAAAATGAAGGAAAAAGACCTCAGATAGGAATGAAGACTAATGAATCTTTTGATGCATGTGTCTTTATAAAGGCGGTTCTAAGCTGTCTAAAATTAATACAAATAAGTCACAGAGGCCTGATGGGATACACCCAAAGCTATTAAAAGAGCTTAGCAGTGAACTAGCAAAACCATTAACCATGGTTAACCATTAAGATTTATTTAACCAATCACTGGTAACAGGAGTCGTCCCAGAAGATTGGAAATTAGCAAATGTTGTGCCCATTCACAAGAAAGGTAGTAGGGAGGAATCGGACAACTATAGGCCAGTAAGCCTCACATCAATAGTGTGGAAAGTAATGGAAACCATACTTAAGGAGAGGATTGTGGAACATCTAAAATCCCATGGATTGAAAGATGAAAAACAGCATAGGTTTATTCAGGGAGATCATGTCATGATTTTTTTTGATTGGGTGACTAAAATAATAGATGGTGGAGGTGCAGTAGACATCGCTTATCTAGACTTTAGTAAGGCTTTTGATACTGTCCCACATAGAAGGCTTTTCAATAAATTGCCGTTTTTGTGCTTGGACTCTCATATTGTTGAATGGATTAGGCAGTGGCTGAGGGACAGATAGAGGGTTGTAGTCAATGGAGTATATTCAGACCATGGTCTTGTTACCAGTGGGGTACCTCAGGGATTTGTTCTGGGACCCATATTGTTTAATATCTTTATAAGCGACATTGCAGAAGGCCTCGATGGTAAGGTGTGTCTTTTAGCTGATGACACAAAGATTTGTAACAGGGTTGATGTTCCTGGAGGGATACACCAAATGGAAAAGGATTTAGGAAAACTAGAGGAATGGTAAAAAATCTGGTAACTAAAATCTATTGTTGATAAGTGCAAAATAATGCACCTGGGGCGTAAAAACCCAAGAGAAGAATATAAAATCAGTGACACAGTCCTAACCTCAGTATCTGAGGAAAGGGATTTAGGGGTCATTATTTCAGTAGACGTAAAGGTAGGCAGATAATGTCATAGAACAGCAGGAAATGCTAGCAGAATGCTTGGGTGTATAGGGAGAGGCATTAACAGTAGAAAGAGGGAGGTGCCCATGCTGCTCTACAGAGCACTAGTGAGACCTCATTTGGAGTATTGTGCGCAGTATTGGAGACCATATCTCCAGAAGGATATTGATACTTTGGAGAGAGTTCAGAGAAGAGCTACTAAACTAGTACATGGATTGGAGGATAAAACTTACCAGGAAAGATAAAAGGACCTTAACATGCATAGCTTGGAAGAAAGACGAGACAGAGGGGATATGATAGAAACTTTTAAATACATAAAGGGAATCAACAAGGTAAAAGAGGTGATAATATTTAAAAGAAGAAAAACTGCTACAAGAGGACATAGTTTTAAATTAGAGGGGCAAAGGTTTAAAAGTAATATCAGGAAGTATTACTTTACTGAGAGAGTAGTGGATGCATGGAATAGCCTTCCTGCAGAAGTGGTAGCTGCAAATACAGTGAAGGAGTTTAAGCATGCATGGGATAGGCATAAGGCCATCCTTCATATAAGATAGGGCCAAGGGCTATTCATAGTATTCAGTATATTGGGCAGACTAGGTGGGCCAAACGGTTCTTATCTGCCGACACATTCTATGTTTCTATCCTGTTTTGGGATCCAGTAACATATGAGCGATCCACCACGATTGATTTTATTCATATTGATATGGAGTGTGGTGGCAAGTGGTGGGTTTGGTGTCTACTCAAAGAGACAAGACAACCATAGCCACCCTCAGAGATAAAGAGGTCCCTTTGGTTAGTGAGACCTGATATCAATGACTGGATTTTTCTATAGATGTATAGTTTTGCCCTTTTCTTTATGTGACAGGGAGTTGACAGATTATGGTGTGTCCTGTGTCTTGATGGGATATGGGACAACCATAACTGTCCTTGTCGGCTGCCCTCTCACATGGGAATGTGATTGGACGCCGTTGACTCCATTGTTACAAACAGTAAGCTTATCCACCCTTTACCTATATATATATTATTGAGTTACAATAGCCAGTGAATCCACTTCCCACACATATACTGTATATTATTTATATACTGTCTTTTTTTACTATCACAGGATTTAGCCACATGACTTATGTCTTGAAGCATGTGACTCAGTACATCAATACACGCATCGCCTAACTACTAGGAGGCAATTACAATATGACGTCCCCAGGGGGAAGTGATGTGTGCGTTTCAACGATGCGCTCCAAATGGAGCGGAAGTACAAAGCACACATTGCGCAAGTGCAATGACATCGAGCCCACGGCGAGATCCTCATGTGAATTACGGTATCCACTATGGTTATGACGAATTATGTGTTTTTAATTATAGTCTTATGGACCACCTGTGCACTAATTATGTAATTAATAACTTCACCTGATTATGAATTGTATCTCTATATGAATTTTATGTATTTATTCACATTTTATTACACTAGTTGATAAAATCCGATTGATCTCTGTAAAAGAATGTATTTTTTGGAAACTCACGGACATTACATTGTATTTATATTGCTCATTTTTTATGGTTTTATTTAATTATATTAATCATGATTTGAATTGATCACCTTATTTATATGCTGCTATACCCACTATTTGTATCACTGCTTGAGAAAGGTTCCACTGTGTGGACCGAAACGTGAGTTGGTAAAAAAAAAATCACATTTATTTTACTTTTTTGTAGTGCCGTGGAATATTTATTTTCTGCATTTTTGGAGATTGGATCACTTCAAAATCCGTTAGCACCCATTTGTCTTTGTACTTGCAGTGCCGTTCACACTCTATATTATTTTTGATATCTATATACAGTCATGTGAAAAAAATTAGGACACCCTTTGAAAGCATGTGGTTTTTTGTAACATTTTTAATAAAAGGTTATTTCATCTCCGTTTCAACAATACAGAGAGATTAAAGTAATCCAACTAAACAAAGAAAACTGAAGAAAAGTCTTTTCAAGATCTTCTGTAAATGTCATTCTACAAAAATGCCTATTCTAACTGAGGAAAAAGATAGGACACCCTTGCCCCTAATAGCGAGTGTTACCTCCTTTGGCTGAAATAACTGCAGTGAGACGGTTCTTGTAGCCATCTACCAGTCTTCGACATCGGTCTGAGGAAATTTTACCCCACTCCTCAATGCAGAACTTTTTCAGCTGTGAGATGTTTGAGGGGTTTCTTGCACGTACAGCCCTTTTCAAGTCACCCCACAGCATCTCAATGGGATTCAAATCTGGACTTTGACTTGGCCATTCCAGGACTCTCCATTTCTTCTTTTTCAGCCAATCTTTGGTTGATTTACTAGTATGTTTTGGGTCATTGTCATGTTGCATGGTCCAGTTCCGCTTCAGCTTTAATTTTCTAACTGATGGTCTCACATGTTCTTCAAGCACCTTCTGATACACAGTCGAATTCATCGTGGATTCTATGATGGTGAGCTGACCAGGTCCTGCTGCAGCAAAGCAGCCCCAAACCATGACACTTCCACCTCCATGCTTCACAGTTGGTATGAGGTTCTTTTCTTGGAATGCTGTGTTTGGTTTACGCCAAACATGTCCTCTGCTGTTGTGTCCAAATAATTCAATTTTGGACTCATCTATCCAAAGAACATTATTCCAGAAGTCCTGGTCTTTGTCAACTTTATCTCTGGCAAATGTCAGTCTGGCCTCGATGTTTCTCTTGGAAAGCAAAGGTTTCCTCCTTGCACACCTCCCATGCAAGTTAAACTTGTACAGTCTCTTTCTGATTATAGAGGCATGTACTTCTACATCAACAGTAGCCAGAGCCTGCTGTAGTTCTCGAGATGACACTTTAGGGTTTTTGGAGACGCGCTTTTAGCATCTTGCGGTCTGCTCTTGGGGTGAACTTGCTGGGGCGACCAGTCCTGGGCATGTTGGCAGTTGTTTTGAAAGCCCTCCACTTGTAGACTATCTTCCGGACAGTGGAATGGCTGATTTCAAAATCTTTTGAGATCTTTTTAAATCCCTTCCCAGACTCATAGGCTGCTACAATCTTTTTTCTGAAGTCCTCTGACAGCTCTTTTGCTCTCACCATGGTGCTCACTCTCACTTCAACAGTCAGGAGCACACCAAACTAAATGTCTGAGGTTTAAATAGGGCAAGCCTCATTCAACATGCAGAGTAACGATCTACTAATTATGTGCACCTGGTGTGATATACCTGTGTGAGATCTGAGCCAATTTAAGAGGGAATACATGTGAGGGTGTCCTATCTTTTTCCTCAGTTAGAATAGGCATTTTTGTAGAATGACATTTACAGAAGATCTTGAAAAGACTTTTCTTCAGTTTTCTTTGTTTAGTTGGATTACTTTAATCTCTCTGTATTGTTGAAACGGAGATGAAATAACCTTTTATTAAAAATGTTACAAAAAACGACATGCTTTCAAAGGGTGTCCTAATTTTTTCACATGACTGTATATATATATATATATATATATATATATACACACATACATACATACATACACAGTACAGACCAAAAGTTTGGACACACCTTCTCATTCAAAGAGTTTTATTTATTTTCATGACTATGAAAATTGTAGATTCACACTGAAGGCATCAAAACTATGAATTAACACGTGGAATTATATGCATAACAAAAAAGTGTGAATCAACTGAAAATATGTCATATTCTAGGTTCTTCAAAGTAGCCACCTTTTGCTTTGATTACTGCTTTGCACACTCTTGGCATTCTCTTGATGAGCTTCAAGAGGTAGTCACCTGAAATGGGTTTCACTTCACAGGTGTGCCCTGTCAGGTTTAATAAGTGGGATTTCTTGCCTTATAAATGGGGTTGGCACCATCAGTTGTGTTGTGGAGAAGTCAGGTGGATACACAGCTGATAGTCCTACTGAATAGACTGTTAGAATTTGTATTATGGCAAGAAAAAAGCAGCTAAGTAAAGAAAAACGAGTGGCCATCATTACTTTAAGAAATGAAGGTCAGTCAGTCCGAAAAATTGGAAAAACTTTGAAAGTGTCCCCAAGTGCAGTCACAAAAACCATCAAGCGCTACAAAGAAACTGGCTCACATGTGGACCGTCCCAGGAAAGGAAGACCAAGAGTCACCTCTGCTGCGGAGGATAAGTTCATCCGAGTCACCAGCCTCAGAAATCGCAGGTTAGCAGCAGCTCAGATTAGAGACCAGGTCAATGCCACACAGAGTTCTAGCAGCAGACACATCTCTAGAACAACTGTTAAGAGGAGACTGTGTGAATCAGGTCTTCATTGTAGAATATCTGCTAGGAAACCACTGCTAAGGACAGGCAACAAACAAAGAACACAAGGAATGGACATCAGACCAGTGGAAATCTGTGCTTTGGTCTGATGAGTCCAAATTTGAGATCTCTGGTTTCAACCACCGTGTCTTTGTGCGAAACAGAAAACGGATAGACTCTACATGTCTGGTTCCCACCGTGAAGCATGGAGGAGGAGGTGTGATGGTGTGGGGGTGCTTTGCTGGTGACACTCTTGGGGATTTATTCAAAATTGAAGGCATACTGAACCAGCATGGCTACCACAGCATCTTGCAGCGGCATGCTATTCCATCCGGTTTGCGTTTAGTTGGACCATCATTTATTTTTCAACAGGACAATGACCCCAAACACACCTCCAGGCTGTGTAAGGGCTATTTGACCACAAAGGAGAGTGATGGGGTGCTGCGCCAGATGACCTGGCCTCCACATTCACCGGACCTGAACCCAATCGAGATGGTTTGGGGCGAGCTGGACCGCAGAGTGAAGGCAAAAGGGCCAACAAGTGCTAAGCATCTCTGGGAACTCCTTCAAGACTGTTGGAAGACCATTTCAGGTGACTACCTCTTGAAGCTCATCAAGAGAATGCCAAGAGTGTGCAAAGCAGTAATCAAAGCAAAAGGTGGCTACTTTGAAGAACCTAGAATATGACATATTTTCAGTTGTTTCACAATTTTTTGTTATGTATATAATTCCACATGTGTTAATTCATAGTTTTGATACCTTCAGTGTGAATCTACAAATTTCATAGTCATGAAAATAAAGAAAACTCTTTGAATGAGAAGGTGTGTCCAAACTTTTGGTCTGTACTGTATATATATATATATATATATATATATATAGAGAGAGAGAGAGAGAGAGAGAGAGAGAGAGAGAGATATTTATAAGTTAGCATTTTCTCAATATAGCTCTTTTAACAATGAATAGACTGTGATTAGCAAAAAAATGTAATTTAATACTTATCATTACAATGTGTATCTTCACTCTGACTATATGGGGAATAACATTTCCAGTGGTAGTTGAATTAATTTTAGATGCTACAGGGCCATAGGGGGCTACAGTGGTTCAGAATAGATTAGGTGTTGATTATTTTTCATACAGTGTTTAACAGATGGAAAAGAAACGTTTGAAAGCAAAATGGCTTTTCATAAAATATTAGAACGGAACAGCAAAGATATTAAACAATAAATACATGCAAATAAATACTAAAGAAAATTGTTAATTTACAATAACATTGTAACTAGAGATAAACTGCTCAAACTGAGTGGACCAATTTGGGACAAAATCCATTCTGCCAGATTTAAAAGTGCTCTAACTGGCAAGAAAATGTGTGTATAACACCCCGAGCTCTTGTACAACTCATATTTCTCAATTACCTAAATTGAATCACCAAGAATTTGGATGCAACTTGATTTTTTTGAAAATTGGGGTTGAACCTAATTAGTATGCAATCGATTTACTCATCTATATGGATTTGCTTATCTAGCTCTTATTATACTTCTGAAGTACTGTATAAAGGATTGTCCAATCAATTAGGGCATATGGACATACTGAGAGGGAGTCTTTTGCAGTTCCAACATGTTTATGTTGCTTTTGGAAATATGGTAGATGCCGATTTTAAACTTCTGGTAACCTGATGGTGCCGTTTTACTTACTTTGAAAAACCATGCCAGAATGATTATATCATTTATTTATTAGTTTTTTAAGTCTCCTACTTAATATTAAAATGAACTGTAGAGACCGAGAGTTTGTGAGTCTCATGTATTTATGAGCTAAGCTCAATCTTTACCACCTAGGCTAATACAGTAATCCCCAACTGGTCATTATAGGTTGCAATATGCAGCCAATCAACATGTGTCTTTTACAGGCCATTGGTAGCTTTATCTTGGTGTCTCCCTCAGCCAGTCAGCATCAATGATGCTTGGCTAAACACAGAAATGTACTACACTGATTAGTTACACAAATTAAGTATATGGTCCTGCACACTACAACATATAGCAGTGTGCCTGCTGCACAGATGGATACAGCATGAGTTATGCTAAAGTTACAGAACTGTACTTTATTTTCTAAGATCTGTCAGTGACAATGCCCTTCATTACAGCTCAATGATCTGTCTATGCCAGAAACCTTACATTGCAGTGCCAGCCAATGTTGTCCAATACAGTGTTATCCAGTGTCCCTTAGCAGTTTTATTACAGCCTCAGCTGCAATGCCACCTAACACTGCTAAATCAATGTGCCCCATTACAATGTCATCCATAATGGCTCCCCAACAATGACTATCATTAAAGTTTCTGTAACAATGCCCCCATAACAGTAGCAACCAAAGCTCTCATATACAACATCAGCCATAATGCCCCATAAAAGTGCCAGCCAGCGCCCTAATTACAGTGCAAGCTATGTTTCTCATCAAGCACACATGCACCCAGACAGTAGTGAAGGTCACAAATGCTCCCCATACTGTGCAACTCTCAATGCTTTCCTCGGGACTGCCTCTCCACCAGTGTATAGATCATACAGCAGCAATAGCCTGGCTTCTTCATCAGCCTGCAGCCCATATTGGTTGGCCAGCACATAGACATTGCAGTGGGTAAATATGAAGCAGGCAGGTCTGTTCTCCTGCACAGTGATATGGATGTGCAGGAAACTGCAGCTAGCACAACTCGCCCAAGTGTGCAGAGAAAGAATGCAGGATAAGTGGGGTCCCAACGGTCATAAAGTGATAGCATATCCTAGTCATATGCAATCATTTTCTGGTATGGGAAGGAATATACATACCAAACACCTTAGACTTCATCCTCCAACGTTTAGTAGTGGATGTAGTATTACATTTGTTGGCTAATTTACATTTTGGCTGATTATTGAGATGGAAAGGGTGCTGTAGTATTGGATTAAGGAAACTCAAATGAAGGGGACACTTTTCCTTGAAGCTTCATCCGTGAATGTGCAAAATATATTTTTGAAGAGCTAAAAGCAAAGACAGTCAAGTTGTGAAAAGGCTGCCACATGTCATTATGAAGCTTTTAGAGCCAGCAAAGTTTGGTTTCAGTGATTCAAGCAAAGATGGGAGGTGAAGGGTGTCATATGACATTGAGCGGCAGCTAGTATAAATCGCAAAGCATTTGTGAGGAAACAAGTTTATTTTGAAAAAAATGCCCAAGTAGAGGAAGCAAACCATTTTGGTTGGTGCATTGAAAGATTTTAAACTGAAAACAATGATCGCTCCAGTCTGTATAGAGCGTTGATTTGTAGAAGACATCCCACACTGTTTGCCTGGTCAGTGCTAAATCGGCTTATAAAATGTTGCATTTAGCAATTAGGACATAAGGGCTCATAAAGGCCGTAGCTATTATTGCGGTTCGCAAATCTGTGTGCTGTCCGCATCTTTTATGACTCCATTGAGATGAATGAGTCTGCATCTGATCCACAAAAAATACGGAGCAAATGTGGACCAAAACCACGGTCGTGTGCAAGAGCCCTTATAGATATAATTGAATCTGGATGGAGATAAACCAAAAACAGTGGACCTTTTCACACATTAACGTATTTCTTACAGATTACTTTTCCCCTCACAACACCCCCAAATCTGTAATAACTGCCCTTAATGCACATTTTAATACAGCTATTTTAAAGTCCAGTTGATTTGATAGTCCTACAAAAAAGGAACTAATTGCAAATAACAAAAGAAAGTTCTTTACAGACCACCCTCACTCCTAACACTCCCCTTTACTAGTTTTGCTCCAGTGAAATATGCATGGAACTGAGAAAAGAAAAGGTTTATGGTAGATATGTCACCATATTTCACACTACAAGCTGTATCCCTTATTAAACAGATGTTAACTCAGGTTGAAGCATCTGGAATTTCAGCGTCACATGGTTGATGAAGACTACTTTAACAATTTTTCTGTGGTAATGAAACAAGTTTATTCTGGAAGAAAATGCACAAGAAATAGAAGCCAGCCTTACTAGACATAAGCCTATGTAGGGTCAACTAAACTTTTTAATTGGTGCTAAGGCATTGTAAAGGAAATGCGTAATCAAAAAATTACCGATTGTTTAAATCACGTTTTTACGTTTAACATTTGTAAAGAATTTTTGGTGATATTTTTCATTTCAATATCTATGATTAAACAAAAATATTAATTCCTGGCCACTAAGTATAATATGCACCACTTCTGGATCTGTACAGATCACTTTACTGCAATTACCTGCTTATCTATACACAAAGGTGATATCATTACAGGCAGGATTAGAATGACCGATAACACATGATCCACCATTCACAATAGGTTATTGTCAAAGCTTATCTATTCTTTCCCTGTACAATGACCTCTGCACAGGTCATAGAGTATGCCTAGAAAAGTCTCCCATAAAAGTCAATGAGGTCCCCTCCTGACCATTGTGTCTATGGACCATGGGGCTGCCGTAAAAAAAAAAAAAAAAAAATCTTAATGCTTTCTAAATGCTGTTAAGAACAGCTCAGACAAGATGGCTGTCCCCATAATAATGTTCAAGACATAGAATAAAAAAAAATAAAAAAAAATTAAATTAGAAAATAAAAAGAGATAAAAAAAGGGATATGTGTTGCTACCTGGCTTTAACTGGCAGAAAACATTTTTGGTGACACGTGTCCTTTAACGCATTTCCAACATGTGACAAAATAGTATGTCACGTGTTGGGTCTTTAAGAATGGCTGTTGTTTCATACAGCAGGCATCTGCGGCTAATGTCCACGACCGGCAGTAATGCAGATGCTGGACATTTGACCTCTCAGATGTCGTGTTCAAAACGCGGTCATCTAAGCGCATGAAATACCAGAAGCATGCGCTTCCGGGTATGCTTCAGCTTCCCCGTGTGGCGATCAGAGGAGCTGGAGACAAGAGGCTGCCTCATAGTAGTTTCTATGGAGGCCCTGCTTGTGGCAGGACTCCATAGAAACACAGTAAAATGCTCATATACTACAATGCTAATACATTGGAGTATATGAGAGAAGCAATCTTATGATGACTTGTTATAGTTCCCTATGAGAAATATATAAAAGTGTAAAAAAATAAATAAATTATGTAAAAATGAAATAAAATCATGGATATCGTCATGTGCAAAAACACCCGTACTATCAAAATATAAAAATATTTATCCCATACGGAAATTGGCAAAATGAAAAAAAGGTGTCAAAATGGCTGATTTGCTGTTGCTTCTCCTCCCTCAAAAAGATAAATAGTGATTAAAGAGTTGTACACACCCCAAAATTATATCAATGAAAAGTACATATCGCCCTGCAAAAAATTATCCCTCACATAGTTGCGCACACATAACTATAAAAAAATTACAGGGGTCAGAAAATGACAAAAGATTTTTCTTCAAGTCAAAACACAAGATAAACTATGCATATGTGGTATCGCCGGATTCATACTGACCCGGAGAATGAAGAGCAAAAGTCAGTTTTAACACATAGTAAACACCGTATTTTTTTATTTTTTTTATTTTTAACTGTGGCAGAATTGCTTTTTTTTTTTTTCAATTCCATGCCATTTGGAATTTTTTCCCACTACATCCTATGCAATATTAAACGCTGGCATTAGAAATTACAACTTATTCTACAAAAAATAAATAAACTCATGACTAGGTGAATGGAAAAATAAAAAAGTTATGGCTCTGGGAAGACAGGGAAAAGAAAAACAAAAATGCAAAAACAGAAAATTGCCTAATCAGATAAGGGTTAACCTGAAAACAATGGTGGGTTATCATTCTGAAAACAGAAGAAATCCACAAAAAGATCTGGTGACCACACATTTTTAATGAATGATTCACAGAGGTATTTTGTCCTTTAATGAAGTCATTTCTGGAGAGAAAAAGACTGCTTCTAAAAGCACTACTGCTTTTTAACAATACTCCTCATCAGGACCCAACACTGGCAGAATCATTGGAGGTACAACTTTATAATTATAGTTACATTTCTTTCTCCAAATACCACTCCTAAAATTTGACAATGACGGACTGTTGGAAAACCAAATCTGTCTTGGACTTTGTGAGGCTAATTGTCAGAGCATGGAATGGTGGTTTTCTGTGTGCCCTTAATTATTGAAGACTTTTGTTGCACTCTATTTTGCATGTTGCTGTTATGTGGCTCATCAGGAAGATGACACTGAGGAGGAAATTGTCACTTTTGGTTCAGTTTGTGTGTCTGGAGGTTTATGAAGATGATGTGGCAGAATGTATTCAAGACCATAAGTACAAATTGACAACAGTAGAGTTTCAGCACTTGAAACTGAGAATTCAGCAGAGCATGACAGTGGAGCATGACAGTTGAGAAAGGCTCATGTTGAGCCGAAACGTCGCTTTTTTGCTGCCATCACATGTGTGAATAAACTTCACTCGTTTTACTACAAGGAACCGTCTGGAGTGCAGTCCAATTTTTTATCATATATATATATATATATTTATAATTTGTGGTCGAGGCTACGGAAAATAGGATATGCTAGCTGAGGGGGGAGAAGCTTAGTAAGGAAACTAACTGATGGCTGGTGGTGTGCCCTTAGCCATGAACGTGGGTAGGCCTATAAGGGGGCAAAAAAAAACATAGGAAAATATATATATTTAATTTTATTGTAAATTTAGAGAGCATGCAAGCACGACCCATTTTCTTAATGACATGTTCAGGCATGGGAAATGAATTGGGAAGAGGTTAAAGGACCGTTCTTGAAAGGAAGCAGGGGACTGTCGTCCGGAGCGTTGCCCAATACCATAAGAAGTTTTCTGAGGACTTGGACTGGGCACCAAGCATTGAGAGTTTCGAAATACTTAATGATCACTGGAGGACCTGTTTGGGAGGTTTTTGAAGACAAGGAGAGGGAAGATGAGGTGGTTGTGCTGCCATTCTAGCTGGCCCTTTAATGGACCCCTGTTTCTAGAGGAGGTGGTGGTGAACTCTCCTGGTCTCAGAAAGCCATAAAAACTTAAATATATGGCGGCTTTGATGATGATGCTAGGGTATGGCCCAAAAGGATCCCCGCCTAGTGAGGTGGACGGTTTTCTGAAAAGGTCACCTGATACAGGCTGCCTGACGGGGGTAGTCTCCTTACTAGATTTCTGAATACCCCTGAGGGTAGCTTTAACTGCATGGGAAGAGAATATTGATGCGACAGGTACAATCTAATGGTGCTATAGGAAAGCTTGAGTTCGGTATGACAATAATCCAGAAATGCCAGAATGTAGGAAATTCTGTCGGTGTTGTTCCCATGATAAGAAAGCGAGAATTTGGTGAAAACTTTCCATGCGGTTCTGTAATTTCTGGCTGTATTGGCCGACAGGGATTTGTGAATGAGGATCTTGGCGGCTGTGAGGTGCATGCTCAGTCCATTATCATTGTGTGGAAGGCTGGTGGGGTTAATCCTATTCGGCCTGCTTCTGGCACCACCTGAGAGAAAGTGGGAAAGTTGAATCGTGACAGAGCATCGGCTGCTAGATCCTTGGAACCCTGAATATGTTTACAGAGGAAATGGAAGTAGTGACACATGGAGAGCCAAACCAGTTTGCGTACAAAGGACATGACTCTGGTGGATTTGGACCTACCTTTAGTGAGGATTTCTACTAAGGATTGGGTATCAGTCACAAAAACAACTGGGGAATTGGCCCAACAACTGCCCCAAAGCTGAGCGGCTGCAACTATGGGGTACATTTCCAAGAGGTTCGAAGATCTAAGGGCTTCCTTGTCAGACAGGATTTTGGACGGCCATGGACCTGCCAACCAATGATTGTTGAAAATTGCGGCAAACCGCTGGAGGCTGCGGCGTCCGAAAAGACAGTAGGAAAGGTGGGATTCCATTGTGGCACAAACAGGGAAACACCGTTCCATTGGGACAAGAATTAGTCCCACATGGACAGGTCGGCTAGGGCCTGGGAGTCCTGATCTATGGCCATGGGCAATAGCTGAAGCAACCTAGAGATGAAGGCCCTACCTTGGGACATAACTCTTGAGGCAAAGTTTAGAATGCCTAGCAATGATTGCAACTCTGTTTTAGTGAGGGTATTAGAAACTAGCGACTTGGAGATGGCATCTTTGATTTTTGTGAGCTTCTCCTTTGGCAGCCGTGTCTCCATTTTTACGGAGTCCAGGACGATGCTGTAGGAAGATTACAGCCATGGCGGGGCCCTCTGTTTTTGAAGATGCAACCGGGACATTTAGATTTGAAAATAATTGTAAGAGGAATGCTAGCCTGTCAGGTAGACGACACGGTGCTTCAACTAAGAGAAAGTCGTCCAGATAATGGATAACCATTGGGCAGTGGCAATGATTAACCAACATCCAGTGCAGCGCTTGGGCGAACTGGTCGAACAACCAGGTACTGCTGTTGGAACAGAAGGTCAACCTGTTGGCAAAATAATACTTATCCTGCCACTTGAAACTGTAAAATTTCCAGAGCTGAGCCTGGACAGGCAGGAGCTTGAAGGCATCAGCGATATCAACTTTGTTAACCAAGCTCCCCTGCCTGCCAGCAGGATCAGCTGAATGGCTTCATCCACTGAGGAATAACGCATAGAAAAATCCTTGGATGGAATTAGGAAGTTGAGGCTGGGTATATGAGAACCATGAGGAGCGGACAGGTCGTAAATTAAACGCTTTTTATTTGTACATTTTTTGGTGACAATCCCGATGGGACTGACTCTCCAGTAATTGAAAGGCACTGAGAAAAAGAGGCTGATTAGGAAACATTTTTGAAGTTCGGATTGGAGCAAGGAAGTTACAGAGTTGTGATCCCTAACTGTGGATAAGAGGTTGTCCCCATCCCAGGTAGACTGGGGCAAAGCTACTAGCCCTGTGTGGAACCCTTCTGTGAAGCCAGCAATGAGGAACTGGACGAAGGAGGGCTCGTGGTGGTCCTGTAGTAGAGTTGCAGTTAACCCTGCCTAGTCAGGACTGCTTGGACCTTTGTGGGCAGGTAGTTTGGGGGTGGGCCCTGAAACAGATTGTACAAATATGGAGGGCTCGGCACTTATTGTAGTTGCAAGCAGCCAGATTGTAATTATTACATATCCGATTCCTGCCTAGCAGGACTATGGGTCTACCCAGCTTATCTAAATTTGGTACCTGCCTGGAGAGGCCTGACGGGCCAGAAACAGGAGTGGCCAAGAAGGTGGAGGGCTAAATTAGGACACCAGTCAGATGTATGCAGTATAGACTGTCAGGAAGCGCAGGAAGGGGCTTTAAGACCTGAGAAATGGGGGGGGGGGCGGAGCTAGCGCCAGACCTGAATGGACGTACGCGCTTGAGCTCTGCTGCTCAGACCCGGCTTTTCTACAGCTAAAGTCAGTTCTTCAACCTGGAATATGGGCAAGATTGGCCAGCAAAGAACAGGGGACTCGTCCCTACCTCCTAAGCACTCATCAAACTGCGGCGATATGGATAAATTTATCAAAAAGGCTGCAGCAATATGTGCCACGAGGGAAGCTAAAATGGCGCCGGAGCCAAGCAGAGAAATAGAGGAGAGTGAGACCGAGATGCAAGCGGATGGCAGTGACGCTGAAGACTCAAGGCATCACAAGCACCTCCCGATCTCCAGAAAATATCTGGACTCAGCTCTTCAAAGGGCCGCTGATTAACGAACTCTCCTCTATGAGGCAAGATGTCAGACACATAGGCGGAAGAGTAGAAACACTTGAGAACAACCAGGCCGCAATCCTGGAATTCCAAGCGGCAACAGCCCTCAGCCTTCAAAAATGCCAAACAAGCCTGAATGTGGCATTTAATGCCCTAGAAGACCAGGAAAATCGTGGGAGAAGAAATAATCTCAGATTCCGTGGTGTGACAGAAACAGAATCCACGCAAGATGCTTCTGCCATAGTGAAAGAGATATGCGAAGATTTACTGGGCCCGGAACGCTCGGCTTCCATTGCGATTGAGAGAGCCCATCGGGCACTGCGCCCAAAACCGCAAGGCAATGAACCCCCCAGAGATATAATTTGCCGGTTCCTCCACTTCCAAGACAAAGAGGCTATAATAAATAAAGCTCGTCTACCTGGTGGAGCTAAGTATAAGGGGTGCCGATCAATATCTTTCAAGACCTGGCTCCAGTGACCTTACAGAAGCGAAGGACTCTTAAACCCCTCACCGATTGGCTCAGAAACAACAAAATCCTCTATCGGTGGCAGTTCCCGTTCGGATTATCCTTTGTGTATCAAGGCAGGAGAATAAACATCAAGTCGCATCTGGACTTAGGCCCTGCATTTGAGCTGCTGGATATAAGTCCCCTGGACATAGAGGACTGGGGCGCTATACAGGACATTGCCGCAGTCCCAAAGCTACCGAAGATGTTACCGTTCGAATTGAAGGGTACCCCGAAAGCACAGAGGCTAAAGGAGAAGAAAAGAAATCACCCCCTTACCCCAAGGCGCATTGCCGCCGACGATTTCTGAAAATGGGACTCTATGCTTCGTACTAATCACTTTCGCATTAGATGAGTATAAGTCATAAGTTTTTCACTTTTCTCATATTTTCCCTGCTTCATATATGACGTTTCTAACGCACCTTTAGTTCACCCCATTGCATTACGTACCTGTCACTGCCTCTGATCTTTTAAGTCTGATACTTGAGACACATAACCGTGACCTCCTAGATCATTGTAACCTAAACTTTGCATGATGTGAATATAGTAGCCCCCTAACTTCGCCGTGCATTGCGATTCGTCCAGGTCATAGCGGATGAGATACGATTTATACTTAGTCTTATCCACTTTACAACCGGCGCATTCAGCTAAATATTAAGTATGGTTTTCGCATGACGCGAATATTTTAGCCCCATAACATCGCCGTGTACTGCGATTCGCCCAGGTCATAGTGGATGAGAAACGATTTATGCTTGGTCTTATCCACCTTGTTCCTGACGCATTTAGCTAAATATTAAGTAAGGTTCGTCTTTGAACACCTGGATTTCAGGTTCTAGGAGCTGCGATTTATATGCTAATGCGACTATTCGTATAGTCCGATAACTGGGTATGTACATACAATATGAATGGACAGCATTAGTGTTGAGTCTACTTGATACCATCGGGACATGTGTATTATGCGATTTTGCATATGATATGACCTAGTGATATTCAATATAGATGTTCTACTCCAGCTCAGGGGCTAACTAAAAGGCTACACGCACCATCTATATGAAACTGTAATTTATATTCATCGGTCTCAGTAACATCTGTCATCTCGTAGTAGCGGAGATGCGATCTATATAATGCTTCGCTCCTTAATACAATCCGATTGTCCTCCCTTCTTTATACGTATAGTATATGCGAACAATCATGACCGCAAAGTCTGCTGCATATCACCGAGATACATATAACTTGAGATTATGCTTGTGATATATCCTGGTGATATTCAGTATAAGTGGCTATTATAGCTCTTTGGCTACCTTAAAGCTTAGAGCTTGTAATGCCCGATCATCTTACGAGCTCTGTTCTATGTACATGGTTACCCAGATCTCCGCACCATGTCTATGCTTCTCTCCCTTTCCCTACTGCGACAATTTAATGCATAACCGTTTGTTGAAAATATAGAGCATACTTAGCTCCTGTGGGCTGTTCTATATTTTCAATAAACCCAGATGGTAAACTTGGCTATACATTAAGCCGATACCCGCTTCAGAAGTCACGGCTTGGTGTTTAGCTGACTCAATGTAACCAGGTTAAGCATTGAACTCTCAGAGTATCCCTACGAATAAATGTCCAGGATGATCAAACTTGATTATACACAGGTACTTTTAAGGCCCTGATACAAGCAAACACTGCCCTATCAGCATATTCATTACACAGCTTATTATTAGAACGACTACTGATACCCACTCTTAATTGCCGGGTCCAAAATTGGCAAATGCCACTCCCCCCGTCTATGGAAGTCCATCAAGACTTATTTACAATTTTCATTCTCTTTTTGTTTGTTATTAACATGTTTTTTGACTGTTTTCGCAGGTCTCTCAATGTGTGGAGCACTACCCATCCGAGACAGGTCGCCTTACCACCCAGACTCCAACCTCCTATACTGATAAGTCACTTATTTACCAAAATTATATGCAACATCTTTTTCAAGATGTTCCCCAGGCTCGCACGCTTTAGCATTTTTATCCTTCCTGTATATTTCCATGATGGCTCTTAAAATTGCTTCATATAATGTAAAGGGATGCAACTCGCCCTCTAAACGCAGCCAGATATTTCGGATTTTGAGGAAGGACAAAGCGAACATTGTTTTTCTACAGGAGACCCACTTTAAGTCTCAACATTTTCCAAATTTATCCCACTCTTATTTCTCGAATTGGTATCATTGTGGTTCCCCTACATCTAACTCCAAAGGAGTAAGCATAGGGTTTCAGAGCAAAATACCCTTTATTCTAGACGACCAATTATGTGACCCTGAGGGCCGTTTCATAATGATTAAAGGGAAGATAGGCCAACACCTGTATACTTTCGTAAATGTATATGCCCCGAATAACCGACAGATCCCTTGGCTTAGATCCCTTTTAGCAAAAATGGAATCTTTTAGAGAAGGAGTTACAGGTAATGGGTGGGGACATGAACCTCGTTCTTAACCCCTTGATAGACTCCTCATCCCATAAATCTGTTCAATCCCAGAAAGGACTTAGCTCCCTTATCCGGGCACTAGCGAAGGCTCGCTTAATCGATGTATGGCGCACTTCCCACCCTGACTCTAGGGACTATACCTTTTTTTCACCAATGCATAAGTCATATCAACGTCTAGACTACCTGTTTATCTCAAAGGAACATCTCCAGCTCTGCTCAGAAGCGGCTATGGGGTCCATTATCCTTTCGGATCATGCCCCCATATACATCCACATTAAACCTCCTCTTACCCACAAACCCACTAGCCAATGGCGGTTTAATGAACTGCTCATAGGTTCACAAGATAGTAGAACTAAGCTACAACGCCTCCTAGTAGAATATTTTGACATTAACTGTACCCCAGAGGTTTCACCACAGACTGTTTGGGATGCCCACATAGCATTTATTAGGGGCCATTGTATTAGCTTAGGAGCCCACCTTAAGAGAGACAGGGAAAAGAAGATAGACTCCCTACTCACCAAGATTAACTCCTTGGAAAGCACACACAAAAGATCTCTGCTGGAAGCTCACTTACAGGAATTATCCATATGTAGAGCCTCCCTCAAAAATCTTTTGAACATGGCATCTTCCAAACTATTTCTACACTCCCAATACAAAATGTTCGCTCATGGGAACAAAGCCTCCCGTTACATGATGTCTAGGCTTAAGAGCAGGAAATCGAATAACTACATTCATAAACTGAAAACCCCGGAAGGCGGGCTAACTTTTGAGTCGACAAAAATCGCCTCGTTATTTAGGGAGTATTACCAATCCCTCTACAACCTGGATTCCGCACACTCTCTCTCGGGTAGCTCAGACGCCTCGACACCCTCTAGTTCATATCTGGAGAACCTAGCACTCCCCCGAATCACGGAACAAGGTAGAATCCATTTAGCTTCTCCTTTCTCTCATGACGAAATTTTAGACGCAATTAAGAGTTCCCCCAGAGGGAAATGCCCAGGCCCGGATGGGCTCCCGATACCGTACTATTTATCCTTCCACGAAATATTGATCCCTCACCTCCTGCCAATCTACAACGACTCCTTAAGAGGCATTCCCTTGTCTGCGGATATGACTAAAGCCCACATCACGTTAATCCCTAAAGAAGGTAAAGACCATTCACTCTGTCCCAACTACAGGCCCATATCCCTCCTCAATATAGATTTGAAAATCTTAGCTAAAATGTTGGCGAACAGATTGGCGAAATTGCTCCCCTCACTAATTTATACAGATCAAGTAGGATTTGTGAAACATAGAGAGGGGAAGGACAATACATCCCGAATACTCAACATTATCCATTATGTCAAAAGGAAAAACCTGCCCCTTGTCCTTCTTAGCACAGATGCTGAGAAGGCATTTGACAGAGTCAAATGGTCCTTTATGTACTCAGCACTGCGCACTCGTAACATTCCCCCCTCCTTCATTAATGCCATCAAAGCTATGTATTCAAATGCCTCTGCCTCCGCTAGGGTTAACGATACTCTGTCAGATCCCTTTAGAATACGTAATGGCACTCGCCAGGGCTGCCCACTCTCCCCCCTATTATTTGTCCTTGCTCTCAAACCTCTTCTTCAGACCATTCGGATGGATAGGGACATCCAGGGAATAACTCTTGGGGATCAACAGCACAAAGTCGCCGCCTTCGCAGATGATATTCTATTAATAATTAGTAACCCTGAAATAGCGTTACCAAAAATTTATGGCCATCTAGAAGTTTACGGAGCTCTTTCTGACTTCAAAGTCAACCACAATAAATCACTGATAATTTCTACTGGTATTGGGAATGCTGTTAAGACTCGTCTTGAGGCCTGCTCACCTTTTAATTGGTCTTCCCCGTATTTAACCTATTTAGGGGTGAAAATAAGCGCGGACCCTAAGCACCTTTTTAACTTAAACTATATCCCTCTTCAGAATAAACTGATTGAGGATATCAATTCCCTGGATGTCCCTACACTCTCCTGGTTTGGGAGGAAAAATATTCTCCTCTCTCTTATTCTCCCCAAGCTCACTTATCTTCAACAGACTTTGCCTATCCCAGTCCCGTCCTACTACTACTCAAAACTCAAATTATTGTTCAGATCCTTCGTATGGAACAAAAAGAAAGCTAGGTTGTCATATAGGATGCTGTCCTACCCGAGAGAGAGGGGTGGCATAGCTCTGCCGGACCCCGAACTATACGGTCAAGCTGTTCTGCTTACTAGAGTGGTAGACTGGTTGGTGGTCCCTGAACATAAATCTTGGGTCTCAATGGAAGAATCTTTACTGGGGGCCCCCTTCAAAGCATCCCTTCTAGGTCGTATATCCCAGATACACACACACCCCAACCTTTCTCCTACCATAAAAGCTACCCTACATGCTTGGTACTCTCTGCAAAACACCCCCTTAAACTCTCCGCTACCTTCGCCGACTCTCAAGGTAGCTGATGTCTGCCATCTAGCCCCACAAGCTCTAAGAGATAGCCTTCCCATTGGAATTAGTAAGTCGTCAGTGAATCTGGTAGACCTCTACAAAGATGGCCAACTACTCTCCATAAGGGATATGAGTGATCTTTTAGAAGTCCCCAGCTCAAATTTTTCAGGCCTCCACTTTTTGCAGGCCTACATGTCCCAGAATGCCCAATTACATACTCTACTGCGGCCCATAACCTGGTTTGAACGTATAACCACTCAAAATCCCCCACCTCATAAGATGATCTCACAGTGGTATAAAAGACTGAGGACCCCTCCATTTGCGCTGACACCGGCCTTCATTAGATTATGGGAAAATGATTTAGGTCACTGCTTAACCCCAGTTGATACCAATACTATCTTCAACTCCTCACACAAAGCCTCGAGATGTATTAAAATTCAGGAGAACAATTACAAAATTATCACAAGGTGGTATAAACCCCCCGACAAAACTTGTATGTATTCAGCTTCGGCTTCTGACAGTTGCTGGAGATGTTTGAAACAGAGAGGTACCTACTTTCACATATGGTGGATGTGTCCGCTATTATCAGTATGGTGGAAGAAAATTTTCCAAACAAGCAATGAGATCTGTGGTTCTGATATAAATACATCTCCTGAAGTGGCTCTATTAAACCTCTTCCCACGAGACCCTTCCCCTCCTAACTTGGTACTTTTTAAGCACTTGCTGAATGCTGCTAAACTACTGATCCCTCTAATGTGGCTATCCACGGATACTCCTCCTTTGGATCAATGGTTTCAGAGAATAGATCAGATCTAGAGGAACTATCTTCATGGGAACTTAGGTCACACCATATATTTCTTAAGATCTGGGATAGATGGATCTCATTCAGAGGATACCAGAAGATTAGTACGAACTAATCTTACATTACCAACTTCACGCATAGGAGCCAATCACATATATTGGATCTTTCAGTCTCTTTTCTGGCCCCTTTACTCCCCATTATCTGACACCCATCTGCAGATAAGAACCCCCCCCCCTCCTCGCCAACCTGTCTCGGATGAGGGAAAGCGTGATACACTGGGACTCTTGTTGTCAGTAAAGTTAAGTGACTAATGCCAATATTGATGGTAGTAAACTAAGGATTTGGCGCCTTGTGATCTATATCTTCTATATCTGTCGCTTATGCATCGCATTGTCTGACCTGCAGTTTCTGCTATGTTATTGTTCTATGTTCTGTGAAACGTAGAAGTGTGGAGGATTGTCTCACCTCCAACACTCGTTTATTTTATCTGATTACTAAGCTCAATAAAATTTGCTTTAAATAAAAAAATATATAAAAAAAAATAAAGACCTGAGAAATGCCGGCAAAAAAGTTCCATGTCTAGTACAGCCCAGTTGGTGACACGATTGAACTGTGCAATTGCTGCGGCGGCTTTGGCCGAAAATGAGCAATGGTAATCATAAAAGGTGAAGCCGCCATACTTATAGCTCAGGTCGGTGACCCTATAGAGGTACATGTCCAGCTCCTCTCGTCTCCCCGGCTGGTCGGAACAGATGATGTCCCGGAAAAGGCTAAAAGCCAGGACAAATTCTGGGATGGAAAGCTTCTTGTTGAGACGGGCGTCCTTAGATTTAAGGACTACAGACACGTCGCCGCAAGCAATGGTCTTGTTCTCTGTAGAATCATGGTGAGTGGTGATAAGTATGGAGGCCAGATTTATGTTTTTCCCTGACAAAATGTCCTTCCTGATGTTCTCAGGGATGAAGTGGGTGGGGGAAATATAGGGGGTGGTGAGGACCCTACCTGGAGAGGGGCAGCGGGAAGTTGAGGGGACTGGCGCGGGAGAGGCCGGCGGCTTGGCAGCCGGATCCCGGTTCTCGACAGCGAGAAGTCTATACTGCATGTTGAAGACTGCGCTGGAGATACCGCTGATTGAGGAATGCAGTTGCTGGAGGGAGGTCCGAATGGTGGATACGGACACCTGCTCCTCAGCGGTAGCTGAAGTGCCGGTGACCAAAAGTTTGTAAAGCTCGGCCTTCCTGGCGGAGGCTGGATGGCAACTGCCTCAGTGATTCAGCTCAGCAAATAGCTTTGGCACAGTCCAGTTGCACAGTGACGTGCAACTAGGATGCTCGGAGACTTGGGACTCTGGCATGGAGATGGAGTCTTCAATAATCGGACACGTGAGACATGACTGGGCTGACTGAAATACTGAAGACCTGGAGAAGAAAAAACATAGACACAACAATTGATGGTGATGGAGAATAAAGCAGATGAAATATTAGTGAGACAGACGAGGGAAAGGAGAAGTGCTGCCGAGCGAGTCCCAGAAGAGAAGAGAGCCGAACGACCTAGGGTGAACCAGAATTACAATAGAGAGAGTGCGATGTGAACAATGTGGCTTGAAACGTGCAGGGGGTGGAGTTGGGAATGTGAAACCTGGCCGGCGTGGCAGGTTGACCCTATGGGAATTGAAGCAGCGAGACCTGGTTAGGGAGACAGGCAGTGAAATTGACTACGAGGCCTGAACTGGGAGGCCACTTTATCCTAAAATTTGAGCTACGTGGCCTGTGGTGTAATAGGCGAGAATTAATAGAAAGTAAACCTACCGACGTGGCGGGTTGTCCCTATGCGAATTGACTATGAGACCTGGCTAGAGAGGTCGGCTGGAGAGGTTGAGCTACGTAGCCTGGGTCGTAACAGGCGTGAAATTAACAAACGTAACTTACCGACATGGCAGGTTGTCTCTATGCGAATTGACTATGAGGCCGGCTGGAGAAGCAGTTGGGAACAGAGGCCTGATCTGGGAGGCCGCTTTTATCCTGAAATTTGAGCTACGTGGCCTGCGACGTAACAGGCGAGAAATTAATAGAACGTAAACCTACCGACGTGGCAGGTTGTGAATTGATTACGAGGCCTGATTGTTGGCAGGCGGTGGCCGAGGCCTGGCTTGGTTAGGCGGGATTATCAGAGTGGAGAAGTGAATAGATATAGAAGACGA